>NW_027466142.1:4405000-4625000 GCF_046127955.1 Nelusetta ayraudi
GAAGAATTAAATATCGTCCTAGCCCTACTACTGTGAGCATTGCTCTAGAAATCATGTGCCGGTAAATCAAAACCAAAGAGATTGCTATTGAAAATTGTTACATGTTATTACTGGCAGTCAAACTGCGCTGTATCAAAGGAAAGAGTCCTTTTACTAAATGTGAAGTCTTTCTCTAGACCAGGGGTCACTAACGTGGTGCCTGTGGGCACCAAGTCGCTCCCCAAGGAACATGAGTCGCCCGCAGGCCAGTTCTAAAAATAGCACAACTCATTGCGCTGCGCCTAAACTTCAGTTTCATCCAACCGTGTTCAGTCATTGTTGATATTTATTTAGAACTTTTTAACGTGATGATTGTCTTCACGTAGCTCAGTATCATTAATACTAATGTATAACTGAAGGCTGACTGAGAGAATGTGTTATTCCAGGAGAGTGTAGCAGACTGCTTGCCCTTCATATGACCCAGTACCCATGAAGTAGCTCTCAGGTTCAACAAGGTTGGTGAGCCCTGACAAAGAAATGAGTTTTTGCCACAGCAGTAAGTAGTGCAGTTGGCTTACAAAGAGAACGTAAACTGCCAACTTTCTAAAGGAGCTGCAAGTCGTTCCTTTCGCCGAACACAAAGCTTCTCATACCGTAAACACGGCCCTCTTTGTGACGTGAAGTTGAACCACGATGGACATCGACGTCTTGACAGATGAAGGCCTTCCAACCAGATCAGTGGCTCGAGATCAGATTTGGGCTGCGTCAAGTCTCCTTACTCAGTTTTCTGTTTTCAAGAAATCACTTTGAAATTAAGAGAGCCACAGCCTGCTCACCTACGTGTTGTTTTTTCATGTCTCAGGATGCTGTGGGACAGCGTGATTCCTCTGCCTCACATCTACGGGGCTCGGATTAAAGGGGTGGAGGTCTTCTGCCCGTTAGACCCTCCTCCTCCGTATGAAACAGTGGCTGGAAGCTCCACCAGTGCCGTCGCACAGGTACATCCGACCGTCACTGCGGGATTTTACCTCCAAAGCTGCATGTATTCAATGTACTGCATGTACTGAAGTCGGTATTACACAGTATTTTTTTCCTCAAAGGCAAAATGGTTTCTATTGTAGTCTTCCAAGTTCCACAAAGCAACTCGCAGACATCTGGAACATGTTCAGTTGCCGTTGCCACCGCAGTCTGGTGGTGGAGACTGTGGTGGATGTTTCACCTCCATCTTCAGCCAGTGCTTTTCTACAGCATCTCGTTTTGGGGAGACAGATTGCAGATTTGTATATATATATATATATATATATATATATATATATATAAAATACTACTACAATTCATTCCTCATCGTACAGGACAAAAACACTTAAGGAAGGATCACGAGACTGCGTTTGAAACTGTAATTAGGGTCAAAGTGAAATTATAGGGGGGAACAAAAGAAGCTCATCTGTGGAGACGCTTTCCAAACATACATTTATTCCCCCACTGGGACAATGTAACCAATGTGCAGTGTGGTTTGTGTGTCAGGCAACAGAGATCGCTCTGACGGAGGTGACTGTGAACTCGGCTCCCTCTCCTCCTGCAGCCTCAGGTAAGACACGTGTATGCAAACATCTGCCCCCCCACCCTCTGTCAATATAGATACGCACTGACTGGTTTGACAGAATAACCATTTGATGTTGTCAAAAGACGTATGAAACATATGCAAAAAGCTAAGTAAAAGTGGCTCAGACAAAACATGTGAGACGTGTTTTAGCAAAGTGGCTATTGTTTGAATAGATTACAATAGAATAGAATGGAATAGGCTTTGGCAAACATATGGATCGGGGGCCATATGTGGCCACTTAAACTTTTAAAAATTTCTTGAAGAAATTCTATGAATAGTGAGCAAGTCGTAATATAGCTGTTTTTTTATGCATTTCTTCCAGTGTTTTAAGAGTCATTTCAATAAAAAGCTAAACACTGTGCGGCTTTAAAGACTCCATATTTTGTTGTAAACGCTTTTGTTCATTTCGCTCCGGCCCCTCTGTCACATTTTACAACCTATTGTGGCCCCACCAGTCAAAAAGTTTGCCCACCCCTGGAATAGGATAAACTTTATTGATACACCAAGGGGGAAATTTGTGGTATCACAGCAGACAGAACACAAGACAGTAACAGTACCAATGTTGTGTGTGCCAATAGCGTCAACAATAATGTCTCGTTGCAACAAGAGTTTATATTTGTGGCTTAGCGGTTGTTTTCAACCAGCATTCATTTGATGAAGCTTCGATGCTTTAATAAAGCTTGAAGGATGTTTTTGATATCTTTGCTATTCCTGGTTGCACAAAGGCTGATGGAGCAAGTGTTGTATATTGTATAAGTACCACTGCTTCTCTTCCAACGCTTTAGAGACGAGCCCGCAAACAGAATCGCCCTCAGCGTGCGTCACTCAGGAGCTGGAGCTGCCGCCTCCTTCTTCTCCTCCGCTGCTGCTGCGGCGCCACCAGGCCGCTCCAGCACTTATTGCCAGGAAGAAAACCAGAGTCCAGCGCTCCAACAGTGACCCGGTGCTCATGGACCTCGCCGCTAAAGGTTCGCCTCCTCTGGCTCTTATTGTAAATGTGTGATGTTCCAGAAAATAAAAGCTAATCACAAGTGGTTATCAGACTGGAGTGACGAGGCAACTTCCTGTGATTAGGTGGTTGCTTCATCAGTTATTTCTGATAATGACGGACGTTCATTGCGATGCTTATTATGGGCCAATTAGAAGAGTCACAGCGGTTTCATATTGGTTGATAACCTAATGTAGTCTTTTCCATAGAAGTGTCTTCCTGGTTTTTTTCCTTTCTGTTTAACATGCGAATGATTGCTTTACTTGTTGTAGCCGGGTTCACATGGAGCCAAACATTCCAATCAGAATTGGTTTATATGTCCGAACTGAATTAAAGACCCTCCACATAAACAGCTCACTCGCAGTAAGGAGGCCCACTCTGAATGGAACTACATTCAGTTTCAGAGGGGTACAGTATTCCTTTTCATGCTCTCTGCACACGCTGTCCTGACGTTGATGCACAGTGACATTTAGTCATGCCTGCAAACATGCCAGCTTTCAACCAGAACCGCCCGCTGCATTGGAGTGCTTTGAAGAGGAAACAAACTGAACCTCCAGAGCAGCAAGGAGTGACAGTGTCCAGGAAAAACTGCCCTGCTGGGAGAAACCTACAGCAGATCCCGACTCCAGTTTGTTTTAATTGTCCTTACTGCACAAAACCAATGTACATTAACCTAAATTCAGTATGCACTGCTGAGCCTCTACCTTGTGTACGTTGACCAACGAAAGTATAAGTGCTGCTTGGAGAACATAATCGTGATTATTCATTAAAAAAAAAAAAAAAAGATAAAGCAAAGCAAACCAAAAAGTTACATAAATAGAAAGAAAATTGGAAGCTAGACATGCAAAAATAGTTTGTCTTGATTAAGAGTGTGGTGCACATTAATAGACGTCGCTAGCAGGTCACTAGATGTAGTGGCCATGTAAACAGTGCAAACAGTGACGTTGGGAAATCCCCTCTCTAATTGAGTTTAATCCGATTGAATGAACTTTGCACAACCTGCATTATAGTTTTTCTTGATCATGTGCACGTGATGCATTCATCACAGTAATTCATTCATCACAGAGTGAGATCACCGACACTTGCATCAAAGCACAATTGCAGTATTCATATCCGCAATTAATGTTTATGAGAAACTTTAATGTGCTGTAATACAACACAATTTTCATTATTATCATATTAGCAATAATCTTTCTTCAAAATAAAGCACTGGTCCTTAAAGATGTTTCGTCCTGAATGGAATGTTAAAGAACCGTCTCTCTTGCTCCATCCTGCCTCGTACCTGCTGCAGTGCAAAGCAGCAGCGACGCTGCGGCTGCTTCTTCTCCTCCTCGGACCACCGACTCGTCCACCCAGACGTCTCAGCCCAGGCTGGCCGCCTGCGCCCGGGGCCAAGTCACCTTGCGACGGGGCATCAAGGACGGCAGGAGGCCCCGCAGGCCCCGGCCCTCGTCCATGGTGGACTACCAGAGCTACCGACACACGCAGCAGCTGGTGAGGAACATCCTGGAGCAGCCGGCGGCGCAGGGCCTGGCCCCTGAGGTCCAGGAGCTGGTGGAGAGCATCCGGCTGGTGCTGCAGTCCGATCAGGAGCACATGGAGGAGGCCGTTCGCTCTGCCAGTTACATAGAGCAGGTAGGAGGAGTGACAACAGGGAATTCTGCTAGTGTGCTGCAGTGTAGTGCACTTACTGAGTGATGCACTTATAGGATCCAGTGTGTAAAATTTGGCCTGAGTTATGATTTTTATATTGGTAAAAGCTTTCATTTGCACTGAGAAGGGAACGTGTGTTTTTTTTCCCTCTTTTTTTTTTAATAGTGCATTTCAAACAAACCGTCAGCTATTTTAACCTGCTGTTTAAGTCGTTTACCTTCAAATGATTCCATCAGTAATGTTACAACATTGAGGTTGCCACTGTATTTAGTCATACGTGGATACAATTTGCATATCAGTCATTTAGTTCAGTTTATACAGCGACTCTAATAATGTGCACTTGCGTTCTTGTTCTTGTATTTACAATTATGTTTCAGCTGTTGGAAGACTTACTGATCATTTTTGAAACTGCATAATATTTAATGTTTTTTGAGGGGGAAATTCCACTTTTCGGATCGGTAAAAAGATACATGCAAGTCCTTGAAGATGCAGCTGAGAGCGCTGGTTCACAGTGGGTCCAACTTCGGAACCAGCCATGAACCAGTTTGTTTTCCTCCAGCCAGAGTTGGTCTGCAAAGCACTTCATTAAATCCCCGCGTGTGTGTTTTCTTCCCAGAAACTCAATGTGCACTTTTGCTCCGCTTGGCTTTCTTTCTTTTCTTCTTTGTTGGAATCCATATGACACTTGGTGACTTGTATTTTTCCCTGGCAGGTGTTCTCTGATTCAGACGCGGCTCCCGGTCAGCCCAGACCTCCCCCACCGCGTCAGCAGGAAGCTGGACCCTCATCCCAGACTTTCCCTCGCCCCCCGAGGAGGAGACCTGGACTGCTGCACCTGCAGAGCTGCGGGGACCTGAGCTCCTTCACCTGCTCCGCACTGCAGTCGGCCGAACAGCAGGGGAGCAGCAGGAGGTCGGGTCCGAGAGCAGGTCGCAGGACCCCCTCGAGGACGGGGTCCCGCCCGGATCAGCCTGGGCGGCCTCACAGTCTCATCGGGGTGTTTCGGGAGACGGTGCTTTGAGGAAATATTCACATTCGCGGGGCAATAAATATGGGTGCTGCCCACCTTAAGCTAGAACTGTCAAAGCCAACCACTAAGGACTTAACGTGTGCGAGCGATTGTACGTCCTTACAAGTAAATCACTGTACGTGTGACATGCAGATCAGTGTGTGAGTTTTTCTTAAAAATATATATGTATATTTTTTCCAGCAATTTCTTTTGGTGAACTGTTTTGTGAGAAGAAAAAAATGGCAACCTGCAATGAAATATAGTACAACAACCAACCCATTATTTTCTATTCCTTCCTTCTAAGCATTTATTGTATTTGTAAAATTGTACAAAGTTTAAATTTGTTTAATTCAATCAAATACACCTATTCAGAGAAAAAAAACTGTTCCGTGGAATTAATTGTCTTAACAGTGTGTGTGTGTGTGTGTGTGTGTGTGTGTGTGTGTTTGTAAACGTATATACAAAATATAATATATACATACACACACATCAGAAGATGTTTATTTTAGACAGACTGACAGATGGGAGCTGCTGGGTATTACTCACAACATTTGTGATGGTAACAAGTAGTGCTAAAATGAGCTAAAAATCAGTTGAGATTATTTCACACACACACACACACACACACACACAGACTGAGAGCACAGTTCACTGTTTACAGATGTATGACTTTAGCAGAATGTGTTATACTGTCTTTATATTTCAAATCTGCATTTCTCATGCACTAAAACTTTTGAGGCTAATTCAGACAATCAAATCTTACGTTTAAAAGTTTCACTTCCTTGAAAATACGTCATTGTCAGGAAATGTTGTATGTATTTGTGGTCGATCAGACACGTCGGTATTTTAAAATGGGCTCTTTATGAAGAAAACAAAATATGTTGCTTTGTTTTGTGACATTCAAAACAAACAAGCAAAGAAAAGGCCGCGCTTCAGTTCTTAAGCAGGTCATTTATTGTTGTAAATACTGTTACAAACATTCTGGCTGTGGTACAGAAATGTAGCTTTGAATGCAACGTCACAAGAGAAAGCTAGCAAATAAATGAACGTTGCCGCTGCTTCTTACAGATACAGAATTATTTTCGTATGTATCTTTTGATATTTAGTTACATTGACAATTAACGGTTTAGTTACATTCAATATGAGTGCTCTTATAAATACTTGTTAGCCATTTCTGTGGCCTTTCACCAGCATCGAGTGCCAACCTACTCAGTCAGCCTTGAGTGCCTGTCTAGTCTACAATCCCTGATGGACCATGGAGGCAAAATATCACACATAAAATATCTTGTGCTCTAGCTGTATATTTATATATATATATAGATCTATACATGAATGTCATTTCACACAGTTAGCTTCCTAAATTCCACTCAGGTTTCTTTACACTGAATGGAGACCTGCCTAAGAGCCAGCCCAAAACAAACAAACCATTGGAAGTATATACTTTACATAGTTTTCTATATATTTCATCTATATGCGTCTTATATATCCAGCTGCTTTTTGTTTGAACATGAAATATACCGTATCAACATGCCACACCCCCCACGCCAGAAGTGAGAGCTGCGCAGCATAGCCATGTGGTTTCACAGAAGTCTGTGTCAAAGTCCCAAAGTGGCCGAAGCCACTCCAGCTCCTCTTTAGTTTTAACATCGTCCGACAGGAGAAGGAGTAAGGCCAAGAAGAGCTTCGTAGATGAGGACAGACATTTGGAACGAACAGACGGGGTAAACAGTAGGATACACGTTAAAGGTTCACCCCTAAACTCAGTGTAAACGCAGTCCTGTTCACAGGAGCAAAAGTTTATCGGTACTGTTGGGCCGCTACATTCCCCAAGAGGCAGAAGAAGTCATTCTTGAGTGTAAATGCCATGAATCCAAAAGAAAAAAGTCCACATTTGGTGATCTGGTGGATAGCTAACCCTAGTCATGGTCATCATATAAGTAAACAGCAGTCCAGACTCAGGTCTGTGTAAACTGATGCATGGTGAAAAGAGTTAAGAAAAAAAAAAAAAGGGCTCAGGTGATGAGCAACATTCTGAAGGAAAAGTTGTGCATTTACGTGATAATCTTGTTAAATAGAATTATCCAAACAAACAATAAATTAAATGAATCAGAAATGTCTTTTTTTATGTTAAAAAATAATCATTTTTTTCAAAAGTCATTTTTATCTTAACGGCTCTAAAGCTCTTTGCTTTTCTTTTCATCCTAATTTCTCTAAATTATTTTTTACTAACCGTGATGCAAGAATACAAGTTTTGCATTTCATGTGTTAAACTCAATAAAGTTAATCTTCCAAATGTAGCTCTGATATTTCACTATTCAACACTGCACCTGAGTTTGGTGCTTTGGAAATGAGAATTCAGCTTGCAACATCGGAGCCTGGCCAGAATCCACAAGACCCGAGTGCAAAGCATTTTTTTTTTTAAATCATTATTCTAACTAATTCAAAATCCAAATCTATTTTTGTGCAAATTTAATCTGTGATCAATGTGTTGCAGCAAGAAAGAGAACCAAACTGGAACTTCAGTGGACATTAGTTTTGCCGTCGTAACATTTGCTGCTCTTTTTCTCTGACTAACTGCGCTGAATGACTCTGGAACCCTTGGTTCTTGAAAAACATGTCGTCGCTCATCTCTGTTCCACTGAGGAGTAAATGCAGCACTTGGTGTTTTTCCTTGTTGAGTAAAGTAAACCATCCGTCGTGTTACTGTCACTTTTCTTTTCACCAAACACTCCGAAATTTGGTTATCAAACAATGCTACATGCAACAACGTATAAGAGAGGTCTTTGGTAAAATCTAAAATATATAATAACTCAACAACTGTCAATCAAAAAGCAGAGACAATCACGTCACTAGGAAGGCAAGAAAAACTAGATTTCATCAGATCGGATCAGTTGTGTGTTATTTTTTTTGTTGTTTTTTTTTTTCCCCCACATTGACAAGTTGCTTCTATTCACTACTCACTCTTTAGTTAAAACCAACCATTAATAATTGCAAGAAATGTGAAAACCTAATAAAGGAACTTCAACTCTCTGTAGCGGCAGTGAGAGGAGCAGAATGGATGGAATGTGTCTTTTATAGCCAAAATGGCAACGTTATTGCGCTTTTTCATCAATCACGCGCAACGATACAGTACTTGTGCATTTTACTGCAAAGCCTCCAAACTTTGTGCCAAAGGAAAATCTACTCCTTGGTTGTAACAATGCACAGTAAGTTACTGTCGAAGTCAAAATGTGGCAGCGTGATACAGTTCTAGTCTTAGTCTATCTTGCCAACATCATTAAGGTGACCCAACCGGCAGCGAACGGAAAAGAACGACAAAAACCTTGATGTTCTACTCCCAGTAGAGTCCAACTGGCCAAGAAGTCTTGTACTATCACTACTACTTTACATAGGATGTAATTCAAGTCCTTTCATCTTTTGTTCTCACTGAGACGTCTGTAACCTTCTCTGCAACTGCTATTGTGTGTACTGACAGACATAATCATCAATACACAGGTCTGAAATGGCTCTCCTGAGGGTTTTCTTTTACTTCATTTAGGGTCATTAGATTCTGTTTGGAGCTACTGCCAGTGCTGTTTAAGAGGGGACAAAAGTTAAATTCCCCTCCAGTCCATCAACCAATTTTTTTTTATTTGTAGTATGCTAAATCACATCCGAGGACGTCTGAAAGTGCTTTGCACAGTCCAAGAGGAACCAACTGATTCCTCCGGAGCAGTGGTCCTTAACTGGTGGAGTCTCAGGACCCACTTTCTTTTTCCCCTTATCATCGATGTGGCCCAAATTTATTCCACAACAATAAAGGCGCTAGCCCACTTTCTATCATGTCTTGTAAATAAATTGGAATTAAATGGTGTGTCCCGCGAAATAAATAACCTACATTTTCTCTGTAGATAGACATATTTTAAAATCCCCTTTTAACAAAAGAACGAAACTGCCCACAAAGTCGCGATCCAAAAGTGGGTCATGACCCACCAGTTGAGAAACGGTGCTCCAGAGCAAGCATGAATTCGCCAATGGCCAGGAAAACCTCGAGCAGACCCCGACTCTGGAAGTTGAAACTACTTTGTTAATGACGTTACTTCAGTTGATCGGACTTTGCTTTGTGCAGCGTTCAACGTTATGCAGCTGTTTTCACATCGACTGCTCAGACCACACATTGGGACTGAGAGTCACGTCGTTTTCAGATTAAAGTGTGGTCATTTGTTATACACCCCTGAAAGGGAAATACAATCATCTAGTACAAAACCAACTACAGCACTACTGTAAACACTTTCCAGTTGAAGGTGGCAGGTGGAGCTGCTGCATCCACCCTTCAGCAACATGGAGAAACTGTGGAATGTGACGAGTGGGAGCACTTTTGACTTGCCCTTCTGGAGCGCTCTGCATTATGCAAAGCCCAAAGAAACAGCGCGGCGGCTTGGTGAGTGGGAAGGCTGAGAGCAAAAAAAAAACAAAACAAGCAAGCCTGGTCCTGCGGAATCAAGCTGTGGCATGAACATGTTTTGCTGCTAAATCAATTTGTGGAGGGTGGGAAATAGAAAGAGAGTGTTATGAGTGTGAGATAGCAGCATGGTGAACAGTTTGGGGCACTGCTTTGAACTGACAATGTGTAAACATTCTTTAAAGTTATTGTGCCCTCACAAAAAATGAATGGGTGGATGAGGTGGATGCCTGTGAGGTGTTCTGATGAAGGTGAGGCAGGCCGAGCCCCCCCCCGGACTCAGTGCCGTCTGTCAGTGTTTGACAGGAAGTGGACAAGAGAGAATTAAGGGAGTCGGCTTGGGAGGTGGGAGGGTGGCCAGAGAAGGAGGAGGTTTAAAGGGTGTGTATGTCTAGGGTTGGTCTGGTCAGATGTAAATGGGCTGCTCTTGGGCCGTCAGCAGGCGGTACATAGCTGCAGGCATGGTCTTCATGTGGATCTGTGACAAGACACACAGAGAACAAACGTTCAACTGCTGGAATTGTCGTGACAGCAGACAATTTTTTTTTTTTACGTCACAAGGCAGAAGCAGACATCCATCCACGTGCTAGAATGACTAGTTAGTGACTCGAATAGTTTCGATGCTAGTTACGTACACACACACACACACACACACACACACACACACACACACACACACACACACACACACACACACTCACACACACACATGTATATTTATATATTAGGGCCTTCAAACCATTGATTTTTTAAAATCGCGATAAAGCTCTTCAGTTCCGCAGTGAATCGTGATTAATCATGTTTTGGCTTGCATATTTAAAATTCTGTTATATTTCATTTTCATGTCCATATTTATGTGTTTACGTGTGCTGTGTGATTTGCACAAAATAAACACAGCTAACATTAGCTGGATGCAGTGTTGAAACACAGTGCTACAGCTTGAGGACCTGACTACAGGTGAATGGAAGGGACAAAAGGCTTGCAATTAAAATGTGATATAAAATGTTCGCGTTCTGCTTTGTATTAATGTCATTGCGATGCTGACACCCATTACAAAGTGTATAAAGTAATTAGTTCATTTTAACTCTAATGAACAAATCCAATGTAAAATGAGAGAAAAATACAAAACTTTACTTTCATTTCTTTTCGTCTGTTTCTGGATTATTCGAGATTCTGAACGAGCTAACTTCTCCTTCCTTTCTTTGCAGATGACGAAGAAATTTCTGAATTTATTCTGCACTCTCATCTTAAACACTCTTGAAGTGCTCTCTGACTTGGGAAGGTCGGGGTGATGCGTCGTGCAGCTTACGTGTCATGCAACCGGCATGCACCTTTGGGTGTCACATAGCGGCTGTTGCTGTTTATAACCAAATGGTCCTCGCTGAAAGTCGATTAGAAAACATTTTGCTGCTGTTTCCTTTGCGCAGCAAAAGAACTGCGGCGTTTGCGGCTGACCGCTCTAAAGACAAACCGCAACCACAGGAAACTTTTGCGTTCCGAGCGATGATGTCTGACCTCTCCGACGGCGTTGGACAGAATGTGGACAATCTTCTCGTGGGGTGTGGCCACGACACTCTGACTGTTGATCTCTATGATGCGGTGGCCCACCCTCACTCCGCCTCGTTCGGCGATGCCGCCACGCATAAGGCTGCAAATCTGTGGAAGGGACAAATGGACTTGTCACTACTACGCGTCTCTCAAGCTTTTCAAGCCATTGAATTCTCAGCCAGAATGCAAACCAACAATGCCATTCTGGACGCTGAAGCCCAGCTGGTAGCGGAGGTCGGGCCGTCTGATGAGTACAGTGGTGACTGGAGGACATCTGACAATGTTGAGCTTGATCCGAGACTGGTTCTTCAGACCCTGCGTCGGGACACACATACGAGGCATTACGTTGGCAGCTCATGGAAGTGGAGCTCAGCTTACGAAACAAACTCAATTCAGGAGGTCTCGCAGCAGGGCCGCATCAGATGACTCTGCAAAAAAAAAAAACAACCTGGCAAACCTCATGAAAACGATGCCCGTTGAGCTGCTCTTACTTCCTGTTTCCCCGTTTCAAGCTGCATTACTGATCAATGCCACGCTGACGCAGCGTAGGCTCCTTAGCAATCTCAGTTAGCCATTCCATCAGGACAAATGGGAGGGTAAGGAGTTCAGTATGTAATACTGCCAGATGTAATTTCAGCCAAACAAGATGAGATGATTTGTTTTGCTCTGTCACTTTAATGTCATTGTTATATTGGAGTCATGTTACCTATATTATAGATAATGGCGACAGGATGAATTGGGTTCAATTGCATGAAATGAGGTTTTCATTTTTTCTCCTCTTGGCTTGCTATGATGTAGAAAAGTTGCCATTACAGACAATAGTTCAGGATCATTATATGATGTGATGTGTTTCATCAAATTTCCTTCAGTTGTTTTTTCCCAGTGGGTGTATGTGCTGTATTTCCTTGCAAACATGAATTCATGTTCCAACTGCTGTAGTTTGACAACTAAAGCTCAAAATGTACCCAGAAAATAACAGTTCAAAAAAAATTTCTCCTGAAAATATATCTTCAACCAAACACGTTACAATAAGGCTGGAGCGGATGTTTAGCGTACAGTGAAAGTGCTGAAGCCTGTTCCAGCCATCTTGGGGGGGACGGGAGGGTTTCACACTGGATAAGTTGCCCATTCATCAGTGGGACAATCACACTCACACCTATTGGCAGTTTAAGGTTGCAAGTCATCCTAGTAAGCAGGTCTGTGGACTGTGGGTAGGAGCCACGCTACTGAAGGCCTGGATCCCAGTCACCAACTTGAACTGTCACACTTGAGCGTGAAAGTGACGGCGTGAAGCGTTTACCTTGATGATGCTCTGGCAGGTGGACAGAGGCAACCCCACCAGGCTGGTGCCGTTGATAGACATGATTTGGTCGCCTATGTTCAGCCTGCCGGACCTCTCAGCTGGACCAGCGTGCATCATGTTGGCGATGATGACGGTGGGCAAAATGGAGCCCCACCCGCTCTCTACAATGACCACGCCCAGAATCTCCCCCTTCGCCTTCTCTACGAATACCTGATGACAATAAGCATTTTGTGGTTACACATCCTTTTTTTTTATAGCATAGTGTTGCATAGATTTTGAGGGGTCCATTTGGGACAGACAGTTAAAGGTTCTTACACTAGAACCAGCAAAAGAAATGCACGTCTGTCTCTGGCACAGCTCTACTCACATCTTTGCAGTTTTCAGACTTGGAGAAGTGGATGAGGTCATCGTTGTACATGTCTTGTGTGTTAAGCAGGTCACTGTACTCTTTCTGACTCAGGTCCTCCGGGTTTATACCATTGGCCCTCAAAAATTCCTGGTAAGCAACACTGAAGGCCTGTCCAATGGACTGGGCAATTAACTGGGCCTGAGGAACAGAGTGGTTACAATGAATTAGTATTTTCACATAAATGTACATTTTCATTTTGGAAGGTCAGTTCAAACATATATTAACTTAACGACGCTTAATGCCAACAGAGATTCAAATGTGCGTTGGGCAAACTGCTGTTTGACTCACATCCTCAGACTCAAAGACGTGGCATATCATTTTATACTGCCGCTTGCTGTCTTGACCCGGATCTGATGCCTCCACACTTTCCTGAGAGTCAGGCCGAGGCATCCTGCGGCGGGCCATCAGAACCACAATGTTACCGATGTCCGCGATGTAGGATATGGTCCGGAGAGGGTGGTCCATCATGGTTTCCTGAAGAAGCAAACCATAAATTGTCTTCATGTCTTGCGCATATAATTGACTTGACACATGCATAACCAAGCAATATATGATGACAAACAACTATGAGGGCAGCAGGCGTAAAAATCAAACTATAAAATCCACCTTTTGGCAAGATAACTCTTTATTGTCATATGGTCTCATGAGGGCGCAGTGGAAGGAGGTGATGTGGCTTTGTTGGATGTCAGTACCTGTGAGTCAACATTGAGGACTTTGATTCTCTGGGTGGAGATGAAGAGATCCACCTCTGTCATGGGCTGAGGCTCGCCTTCAGGGGCCTGAATATACATCAAATATACAGCGTTAACCCAGTTATGTCACATAACAGAAAATATTAAAGTCCAAGATAGAGACACTGAAGTTTTTTCCAATACATATTTTTCCATACAAACTAAGGAAACTACACATTTAATTACATTATTATATACATGTACTTATTTAGCCTCTGTATGTGGTATGTTGCGGCTGTGCAGAACTGCCGCAAAAAAAAAAAATATCTGCAATGTTCTCCAGCACCAGTTTGTTCTGAAGGTAGATACCACTTGTGAAGACACTCTACTGTACATGCCTTCTTATAAGGTCAACATCTGCAAAAATACAAATGAAAAAATGAAAAATTCCTCTTAAGGAATCAACCTACCAAAGTTGTAACTTATGGTGTTAAGTGCACACAAGCAAAAAGACAAATACACAAAACACAAGTGTTTCAATCAAGAGTGTTTCAATCTGTTTGACCCGATGAAAGAATGCTGCAACAACCCAATTACTGTGTGCAGACTGTGAAGTAAGAGCCAAAGTAATAACAATAATAATAATAATAATAATAATAATAATAATAATATGTAAAAATATGTTTAAAAACACACACACACACACACATAAAATACAACACGAACTTTAATGATTTTCTAAAAACAGCTAAAATAGTTTTTCTTCCCTGTGGCGGTTTGTTGTGACTTTTCAGCAGTGGTTGTTTGTTGCCAGTAAATTATTCAGGAATCGATTGGGAGGGAAGCCGTTGGAAAGTATGGTGAGCCTTTTTAGCATAACATTAAAATGGTGAGCAAGGGAGAACCTTGCCACAGGCTTTTCAAACATGATGATAATTAACTGCACAAAGAGGCGAAAAGAAAAACAGAATTCTGCCCGACCAGAGTGTGGTGGAATTTCAACCCCACTGGCTGTTTGAGTGGAAACAAAAGGTTGCACAAAGAATCGGAATATGCAGCAGAGGGAAAAGAGCACAAAGGGTGCGACCGCAAGTTTAAGAGGCAGCGGCTGATTCCTGCGTCCAGCAAACTGGGTTCACACCGAGGCGAGCGGCTACAGTATCCAGTCTGACAAAGGCACCCGCGCTACGAGTCATGGAGGACACAAAATGCCTGACGTGGAATGTAAAATGGTGGCAGGGCTTGACTGGAGACCCCAGGAAGAGACACAAACTACCATTAACACAAACAGCGGTGAGCTATTTGCTGGATTCAGGAAAAATGCCATAAATGAATCAGAGCGACAGAAATGGGGGGACAGGACAGTGACACACATAGACAGAAACAGACACAGACACACACCCAGACAGAGGCACAGCGACAAGCAGAGCCAAACACAGGCTGGGCTCAAAGGATGAGACAAAAAAAATGTCGGTACTGCACCTTCTTCCTGCTCTGGGCTAATTTCTGGGCCATCTGCCAGACATGGAATAAAGCAGACAGGAGAGTCATGGGTTAGAGCAGGGCACAGGACCAAGAGGAGGGGGGCAAGTTGGGGGGGGGGGGGGGCGCTGACCATAAATATCACTCTCCCATGGTCTCAGGAGAGGTCAAGCGACCTGAACCCTGTGGCCCCTGTTGCCTGATTTTCTGTTCAATGAGGTAATTTGCTCTGTCTGTGACTGACCTGTTGATCAACGCAACCAACACACACTCCATACGAGGACATACACTGGGAGCCAAAGTTAGAGACTGACTAGTCTTGCCTGATGAGGTCTTAACTA
Source organism: Nelusetta ayraudi (assembly GCF_046127955.1). NCBI lineage: Eukaryota > Metazoa > Chordata > Actinopteri > Tetraodontiformes > Monacanthidae > Nelusetta > Nelusetta ayraudi. The sequence continues at coordinate 4,420,428 of NW_027466142.1, forward strand.
AAGGGCAGCAGACGGTGAAGATACTCAATGACATCGCCATCCATCATTTAACGTCTTCACAAAGCTGATAGTGCATGTCCATACTGTCAGACTCCTGAGCTGGCACTCACAATTATAGGATCAGGCGGACTGCAGGGAGTCAGGAAAGTAAAGGCAAGTTCACCCATCCAATTGTGTTGTGCCGTTTAGAGACAAATCCATGTTTGTAATTGGAGATACTAAGCAACGTTGTTGTTTCATTCTTTTCGCATTGCTTTGACATTGCGATATCATTATGTGTCAGCACAAATACATCGAAGCATTTTGTTGTATTTGCGTAATTGATTTATTTTTTCATCCTACCTTCCTCTTCTCGTTAGGCTAGTGTCAGACATAGAGGTCAATGGGTGGCAGCCATTTGATTATTTATGTTTTTATGAATTTATTTATTATTTATTTCACTTTGGCTGAAAAATGACATATACTGTAGATCAACAAGGACAAAGTTGGTGTCAAAGGAGGAGTTTGCCACATTGTAATATAAAATAATTCAAATAAAAACAAAGTGAATTTAATCTGAATATTGAATAGTAAGCATTTGAAATCTTCAAGTTGATGAATTGCGCATTCGAAATCACAGTAAATAATTTTTTTACATAGATATACATGTACAATATTCTTTGTTTAAAATATCCAACAGGTTTGGTTCTCAAAAGGTTTTTCAGTCTTGTACTGTGTTGCCATACCTCCACTGACAGAGGCTCAGTGGTTTTTAGGCCTCTGCAGTCAGCTTGCATGTGTTCCTGGAGAGATCTGAACCTTCAATTGACCTTCAAGACGCAGTCATGTGACAATATTTACAGTTACCTCCATCCACTGGGGAAATATGGAGAGGATTATTTCTGTCACTTCAGTTTAAATGTGTAGGAATAGTGCAGATTGTGCATGGTGAACGAGTCTTCAAAGATCTACCAGGAAGTCCAAAACAGTCTTAGCGGGCAACAATCAAACACAAGCATTTCCTTAGAAGGTGTCACTGCAGAATCACGATAAATGAATGTACGACATGCATGTAAGGTGATGATCCATGAGAGTATCTAAATGATGTGAACAACATCATCCCATATCAATGTGTCAAACTTTCCAAACCCACCATCTGTTCTAATGGACACAGATCACCTATTGCCATCCTGCCATGGACTGCTATTTATCATTATAGTAATAAATTACTAATTATTACTGCCTTATTACTCATTTGATGTGTCGCCAAAGAGTTACTGAGACAAGTGAGGCTGTGTTTTGTCAGCAGGTCACTGTTGTTGGGTTTCAAGAGAAGTAGAGGAACTGATATAGAGGGGAAAAACACACAGAATAAACAGGTGGTGGGTCACAGCCGGTGCACTTTTCAAATTAAAATGAGTCATTCATTACTGCTGTTGTTACTGTTTATCCTGCATAAGGGTGGCTGGGTTGCTGGAGCCTTATCCTGGGAGTCTTGGGGTGATGGCAGGTTACTCCCTGGAAAGGTTGCCAGCTTATCGCAACAACACCAAACACTGAGACCCACGGAAAATTAAAGGTTAAGTGTGTCATATTTGAAGATTTTGAAGAGAAAACAGCCACAACAAGTGGTTATATTTTAGATTGCAGTGTATTTCACTCCCCCTCCCTCTCCCAAGCTTGCCAGTGAACTACGGTGGCCTGCTCTGCGCTACCCAAACCTGGATACCTCGTCTACCTTCTTCTTCGTTGGTTTATTTGAGGATGCCAGCGTTGATCCTAAATACGAAACGATTGTCCCCACCCAGCTTATTAATGTATTTATGGGCAGTATATCAAGCTTTTATCAAAATAAAAATTATTAATCAATCCAAACTTTAGACACGTTTCCAATTAACCTAACGTTGTAATGTTGTAACCTAGTGTTGGACTGTAGATGGAAGCCGGAGTGCCTGGTGAGGTAGGTACAGAACCATAACAAGTTGTTATGGTTCTGTACACAGATGGGCCTGGGGTGGGAAGTGAACCCACAACCTCTTTGTTTTAAGGCATTCATTTTTTTTTATGAACGTAACCTACCAGCATTTCATTATCCCTTAGCCATTTGTCAGTAATACTTCATCCTTTCAGTTCGTTAAAGTAAATAAAACAGAGTTCAGTGCCTTTTATTGTTCAATCCTTTTAGGTTCGAGCAACAGCTGCTTTATATGTATATAAATCCACATTGCTCCAACACCTTTGCAACTTGAATGCAACACTTGAACCATGCCGACTCTGTCTTTCATCGTGTGTTCACCTTGATGCGGCTGACTGCCTCCTGTGCCTGCATCATGCGGATGTTTTTGGACGGCGTCTTGTCCGACAGCAGCTGGGTGGAGCCCAGGTAGTTGGCTGCAAAGATGATCCCGTCGATCAAGTCCTCGGGGTCACAAGGGCCGGGGACTATGGAGACGGAATTGGAACAGTGGCCTCTTTAACATCAATATCATGAACTGCATAATGATCACAAGATGCCCTAATTGGATGAGAGGCCCCTCACATGTTGACATAAAGAACAACGGTGCTATGCTTCCCATGAAGAGACACTCCCTCTCATTAACACAATTCAGTTCACAGTTATCCACTAGCCTACAGCTATGCAAATATGGAAAAGTGCGGGCCGGTTTCCTCCTGAATGATGTTCATAATGAACATAAGAATTTCTTAATGGGCCATAGTGCGTATTCTTGGAAAAAATCTGGCTATATAAAATCATATTAAATTATCATATTATAATATGTCATGTTTTCTTTTTTTACGTTTTCTTTTTTTCTTTAATAGAGCCCCACAAAATGTGCCTGACACAGAAAAAACGAGTCACAACAAAAAAAAATGCAATATACTGCCATATATTCTCTTTGCAAACAGTCAGTGGTTTTTGGCTTTGTTTTGGTCGGGACATATTGAGTGGGTCTACGTCCTTTATGTATTGTTTAAATTGAGTAATGTTAATCATGACTTAGCAAAGCTATTGCAATCATGGTTTTTGTATCGTGTTTAGTGTACAGAAAGCACAAGTAGGGAATTTCCTTTGTTGACATTTTGAGCATTTGTTTTGTTTGGTTTGAAATTGTGACGACTGGTTTCGGGTTTCAACATTTTATTTGTTTACAGCTGGATATGACGCAGGACTTCCTGTCTTCCTCAAATCTCACTGGACCGTCACGCTACTGGTATGATGAAGTGCTTACCTTCTACATATGTGGGGAATGATGCAAGGCTTTTCCTGGACTAATGAAACAGAAAAAAAAAATCAATTACTTTTTGTCTCTTGATGGTCAAACAAAAGGTGAAAAAAACAAAAAAAAAAGCATGGTAAACCCACCTCTTTACCAGAGGGAGACTCAAAGCTGTCATCCTGCAGCAGTCTCCTGCAGGACTCTGCTCCTGGCGGAGATGGTGAGCCTGAACGAGGAGACTGGAAGGGAAGAAGCAGAATTCAGTTGCAATGTTGACGGTCCTGCCCAAAAAACAGACGGACTCCGTCTGTGGTGTTAGTGGCCATAATCTGCTCTAAGGGTGCATCCGTCTATCACAGACAGAAAGGTTCCACCACATGAATTTAGGAGTTGCTTGTTAAATTTCACACGTCGGGCTCGCCCTTGTCCATCAGAATTCTGCACAAAGACCACGATTCTTTTCCACCAAACTTTTGCAGGCGAGGCGTCAAGGAGACCATGGAGGCGGAAATGCAAACATGACATCATCACAGCCGACATCAGTCACAGCGTGACACATTTCATCTCCCATCTGGCTCAAAGGCCAAAAGGTGTCACACGGAGGAGCTGAGGTGCGGTGAGCTCAAAGGAAGACCAAAACATAATGTAACAGAATGTCGCCTCTACATCGGAAAAATGGAGAAGCACGGCCCACCAGAAAACAAACTGTATCTTGTGCTGTAGCTTTTCATTACAGCACCCTGAGTTTATATCCACAACACTTTCAAAGTCACTTTTCTAAGAGGAAAAGAGACCAACAATCACGGTTGTCATTGTGTTTGTGTTTGTGTACCACACATACACAAACACAATGATGTGGTCTTTAGCCTGAAAGAACGTAAAGCACAGCTACAAATGACAATTAAGTTCAGTTTTAACAACTGAATATGATCCATTGGCTCCTTATCTTATCTTCCCGATGAATACACAAAAGCTCTCTACGTCAGTAAGTAGTGGAAAGCAGCATGTAGAAGCATTGCAGATTTCCCACATGTTCTTTACAAGTCTAAGAGACTTGATTCACCGCCGCTACAAATAGACAGAAGCACCCCAGCCCATGTAAATCTCTCCGAACCACCCACACCTCTTCTCCATCACACTGCTGCTGCTGCGCCTGCTGCTGCTGCTGCGCCTGCTCCTTCTGCTTGGCTTGTTCCTCCTCAAGCTTCTCCACTTGATACATCCAAAAGTTCTCCATGGCTTTCGGTGAAACGCACAGACCGGGCTGAGCAGGAGCTGCTGAACTAACTTGCAATGGAAGTGACTGTTGACTCGTGACACCAGCCTCTACAGGCTGAGGGCCAGTCGCTCAGGTTACCAACGGGATTATGTGTCTGGACGCATCATCATGGAATCTGCAGAGGCCGAACCTGAACGCATTGTCAACTGGTTGACACAATGAAACATTTATTTTATAACGTTGATCTCCACTGCAGACTAGAGACACAGTGGAGATATTTAAAAACAGAGTCATTCATCAACCTGGGTCATGTAAGTGTCCTTATCGCAGTGATGGAAAGAGCAAAACAGCTTCAGTTTTTTTTTTATCACTGGATCCTGTCTGAATTATTTAACCTGTCTTGCCCTTTACCTTTGTCTCGCTGTCACTCACAGGCAGCTCAATAATTCATGGAGGGCGACAACAGAAGGGGAAAGAAGATGCGGGCCACACGACTCACATGCGTTTAGAAAGCACTGCTGCTCGCAAAGCAAAATACCTGAAACTAATGGTCCATGTTTATGGTCCATGCTCCATGTTTGTCATATTGTATGGCTACAAAATGACTTCAAATCAGTTGCATCAGACATGACGTTGCTTTTACTCAAGCACATCTCCCAGTGCTTCTTTGTCCGTGTGTGTCTGTGTGCCGTCTGCCTCTGCAAAGCCCTGATCAGTTTCCAGCCCTCCTGTTCCCACCATCATCTGCTCCTTCCTCTCCTTGTTTCTCTCCCTCCTTTCTCTCCATATCAGATGGTAAAAATAATAATCACGACTTCAGACTTGAAATGAATGCCTGCCGAGGTGTTGATGTTCTGCCTTTGGTTGCAACGATGACACTGGAGATGTGACCTCCCAACGCTGAGGGGAAGTGTTAACGAATGATGGATGCTATATTATAAATAGATGTCACATTAGTTCTTCACTTGGTGTCAGATAGAATTCAAATCCTATTTAAATCTGTTCAAATGAAAAACATGCCAAACAGCACCGAATGGATTGCTCAGTTGCTCATCATAGACACAGCCAAAACCCAGCAAATCCAGTTGTTATAAAATATTTACGATAGGCCAAATACAAATACGCAGTCTTGAGGTGGATGCCTGTAAAGTCTTTGAGGTTCAACCTGAACGGCAGCATTTGTCAGATATTGAGTTAGATTTAGAGAGCGAGGTATGTTGGTGAGAAGAGGAAGATGGGCTGAACCGATGATGGTTTTCGGTTGGCCACAGCCAGAACTCATGGTTCCTATTTACCACGTCAAGCGTTTGACACAACAGAACCGACTCCTCATCTCCTCCGGGACATTTTCACCACAACGAACATGCGATGCAGTGCAGTGTCATTAAAAAGAAGGAGGACGATTCACGATATTCCAAAAACCACATCAAATATCTGCTACATAGTGTTTATCCCACAACAAACTAAAGTCAGAGCAGGGAATATGATTATTATTGAAAACAGTGTAATTAAGCATAATTTTTCCAGAATTGTGGATTTCTGAAATAGGTCTCCTCTATTCCCTATTCCTACATCGATCACACCCACAAAAACATATTTAAAAGAATTTAGACTACTGTCTGATTTGCACATATGCAATTAAACATATTACTAACATCACCAAGAAAATTTGTGTTAAGCACAGGGTGAAAGCTAAAATCTAATGTTTTTTTTTTTTTTTTTTTTAGAAGGCTACATAGGGAGAAATACAGAGGTCTTGAATAAAGCGCAAGTGTGCAACTCAAAACAGCACCACTCTGTGGACGAATAGTTAAATAACACCAAACCTGCCACGGAATCCAACTCCACCTTGACGGACTGAGCAGACAACTGGAGAAGCTCCGGATAAAAGGAGGAAAAACACCAGGCGTGACCCTCAACAAGAGCCGAACACCAGGAACTGACAACTAAAAGATGAATCTATTCATCTGCAAACAAGAAGCGTCTAGAAAATGTGCTTGGAGCTCGCAACATAATCACTGGCTTATGTCACAGGATAACACTTTATTTGATCACGCTAATTAGATTTATCAGTGGATAACAAAGCTTGTTTTCTTGAGGAGGAGCGCAACCAAGCCAAAGCACCAGAGTCAACAACTTTCAGTGGCAATAAGCTTTTTTTTTTTCACCGCTAGAGAGCGCAGCTGAGCACAAAAGCAAAAACAAAGAGGCTTTGCGTTCGTCTGCAGAGTCATACAGACATCATGACTCACACAGTGGCGGGCAATACGTAGAAATCTGAAATTGTAATTATTCCAATTGTTATTGTAGTTTTTTGGATTTCTAAATGTTTTCAGGGTGACCCTATAACAGTCAAAATTCTTGTCATGAAATAGTTCTTTATACATATATATCATACATCCGTGTATTATTACATAAAAAAAAAAAAATGCTGCAGTGTGAAGGTCTTTTGTCAAATTATCTCTGCTACCCCCCCCCCCCCCCCACACACACACACACACACACACGCACACACGCACACACACGCACACACACACACACCCTTGACCCATTCAGAGCAGCACAACGAATTCAACAATTTTACTTTTCTCTACAAAATGACCATATGTTTCTGGCATTGGCACATAGAACACAAGCCACGGTGGGTTGTAAAATGTGACGGAGGGGCCGGAGCAGCAGCAGATGGGTGGAGTGTTTTGATGACCCACCTCATAGGAGGGAAAAATATGTCATGGGATATGGAGAAAATGCTTTGTTTCAATGTCAATTGAAAAAGGAACTAAAGTGTTACAACAAATGTGTGTCTTTGAAGCCCCAAGATATTTAGCATTTTATTAATTTTTTTAACGATTCTTAAAACAACTGAAAAAATGGATGAAAAACTGAAATTTTATGACTTACTTACTATTGATATAATTTCTTTAAATTCTGCCGGGTTAAAAAGCTTAACGGACAGCATATGGCCCCCGGGCCGTAGTTTGCCCACGCCTGGACCAGATGATTCTTGTCCTCTAGTCTCTTCCTTTGGACTAGAAAGCCGATGTGCCATGCAAACCAGATTGTGGACGGTATCCGGCGGTGCTGTACTCACGTCGCATCCCACCGTCAACTGCAGGTCGCACTCGGCGGAGGGGCTCAGGTCCTGCCTCATCACCCAGATGGGCTCCTTGGGCTCGTCGGGCGTGTACGGCGACCTCACGGCTCGGTTCTTCACCTCCTCGATGGCCTCCTTGATGTCCTTGATGGCGAGGGAGATGGCGTCCCTCTTCTCCTGACTGTTCCTCACTGCGGCCGACTCTTCCGACGGGCTCCCCCCCGCCGCTGCCGCCGCCTTGTCGTCCGCCGGCACCTCGGCTTGACCTTTCTCCTCTTCTTGGGGGCCCTCGTTTTCCTCGTAGATGGTGTCTGATGTCAGATGGTGGAGGCTCTGCGAGTTGAGCTCGTCTCTCCCCTCAGCGCCGGCCACGTCCGGGTCCTCCTCCTGGTCACAGCTGTCGGCGCGGGGGTACGGGGCGAACTCGGCCTCTTTCTCGGGGCTGTCGGACTCTCCGTCCGAGCGCTCGTCGTAGTGCCGCAGACGCGAGCCCACCGCCTCCTGCTGGTGGAAGTCTCCGCCTCCGACGCCCGCCTCCAGCAGCTGGAAGCCGGCCCTCCTCCTCTCCCGCTGGAGGGATTCCGAATCCTCGGCCCCCTCGGATGTGGACGACGGCGTGACGTCGCAGATCTCCTCGTAGACGTGCTCGGAGAGGGAGTAGATGTCGTAGGGCTCCGAGTACGGCTCGTCCGTCAGCCCGACGTCCACGTCTGGACCCAGGGACGCCTCGGGCCCCACGCCGGCGTGACCCAGTGGCTCAGTGTACACGTAGTTGGAGTAGCCAGTGTTCATCATGTGCTCGTCCTGTCCCTGGGGGCCCTGGGCGTCAGGCGGGAGAGTCGGGAGCGGCGCCGGATAGTCGGAGTGGAGGTGGAGGTGCTGCTGCTCCGCCTCGGCGCTCTCGGTGTAGCCTTCCGCCTCGGGCCGGAGTTGGACTCCGTAGTTGCCCGCCTCGTCCTCGGCCTCGGGTTGCCTCCCGGGCTCCAGGGACATCACCAGCAGGCCGTCGTCGCCCTCGGCCCGGTCCGTGTGGGTGTGGAAGCCGCTCTCGGTGCTGGCGGAGCGAGCCAGAGCCGAGTCGTCTCGCTCTCGCTCGTCTTCCGGGGTCATCTCCACCTGCTGCTGCTGCTGCTGCTGCTGCTGCTGCTGCTTTTCCTGCTGCTGGGCCAGCAGCTGGGCCATCTCGGCTTCCCTCTGCTGCCGCTGCCTGTGCCTCTGCTGCTGAGCTCGGATCCGGGCCTCGCTGTCCCCCTGTCTGCGGTAGCGCGTCACTGCGGGTCGCGGTATGGGCAGAGGCTGCTGTGGAGGCCCGTGATGCGGCTCCGGGTCCTGCTCCTCTTGCGGGGGGGCTCTCGCTCCGCCGCCGGAGGCTTCTCCAACGGGAGCCTCGCAGCGCCTGTAGCGCCTCTCCTGGTTGCCGTGGTTCCTCGGACGGCCGCTGTGGTTGCCGTGGCGGTGGCGAGGAGGGGCGTCTCCGGCCTCCTCCGTCACCTCTTGGCCGAGCTCCGTTTCCTGGGGGTTCATGGCTGAGCCGCTCTGGTGAAGTCGGGGGCTTCTATGACTGTGTCATCGGTCGGTGTGTGTCGGAGGTCAGGGCGATGGTGCTGGCTGGCAGATGGAAAGAGAAAGGGAGGAAACGCCAGTGGTAATAAATTTATACTGCGAGTTTATAATTGCACTGGTTGGGCAGGATAGTTTGGCGCTGGTGATTACTCATAGGGCCAAACATTTAGGAAATTACAGAAAGAAAAAAAGGGAGAAAAAAAAGGAAAAAAGGAAAGAAGAAAAAAGAAATTACAGTTTCAGTGTCACAATATTAGATAATATAAGATGTTAATCTTTGCCTATCTTCTATCTTTTTTTTCTTTTTGATGGGACAGTGCATAGTAATGACCAGTACATACAAGATATATTGTACAGTAAATACGCTGGAATTAACAAGGATGCTAAAATTCATCTGTAGTCCCCACATACTGTGAAACAATGAACATAAAAAGATCAACAGATCAACATACACTGAAACCACAAAAAAACAAAGGAGCATACACAACAAGAAAAACACAAAACCTGGCAAAATGCTCACAAATTGGTTTGTCCAGAATCCAGTTTTTGAGTTCCACTTCAAAATACCTATAAAAAAAAAGAAAAAAAAGTTGACACTGTCTTATATTGCTGGGTAGCTCGTTCCAGTTCCTGCTGCCCTGAGTGACAGTATATTTTGAACAAACGTCTGATCTGAAACCTCACAAAGCCCTCTGGTGGTCGCTTCTATCAATGTCTATCTACTTCATCCGTTGTTGACCAATGTTAATGTCAGGAGTCAGGGCCAGCTATTACTGTAATCGCCCATCTGTTATCTCTAGTGGCAATTACTAGCACTGCAAATTAAAACTGCTCCTGTCTGTCAGTCTAATGCCTGAACAAATTACCAGCATTAATCTGCTGTTCCACGGGTACTCTCTTGTAATTTAGACCTAGTGACTATAGCGGCAGCTATGTGGTGCTATTGTGACGTCTCTGATACTGCTGAAAAGTCACGTCCAAAAAGCGGAATCATCAAACTTCCAACCACTGTAAAACTGAAATCCTATGAATTGTAGCTTGTAGTAATGAGAAAAATTCATATTTAATGAAATGTAAAGTTCTTACCTCAAGCTGCATGTTTAGATCCAGCTGTTATTAGAACATACCCTGGAAGAGACAGAGAAATACAATAATTTAATAAAAAAAAGACAACAATACAACATAAAATACATTTACAACACTGGACAGTCTCATCTTCCAATATATCTGACAATATATGCTGTACATGTTCCACAACCACTTCAGCTAGAAGGTCTATGTTCTGACTTTAAAGCTTGGCAGCGCACTAAACCCAGATTTATTTACTTCAACTGTGCAGTTAAGAGGCTTCATGAGGAGAAACTTTGCTGAAATCATTATTAGACAGTAAATTGTCAAAATCCCCTGCACCCACTTTACAATAATAATGTGCAGTAATAATATGGTTGTTCTAAAGCATTGGTTCAGAGTAGAACTAGTGGTGTTCCAAATGGTTACTGCCAGAATCGGGGTACAAATCTGATTTTATGCAGCTTCTGTTGATTAAAAAAAAAAAAAAACAGTGACGTTCCCTTATACTGAGTTTAAAACAATGTGGACTTTGCAATGCAACGAGCTAAAAGCCTAATTTTATCCAGTCTATCCAGGAAGCTGATAATATCACATGACTGCACTATCCCTTACACATTGCCACGATATACAAGGTTGTTAACGTGAGGAAGCGTCTTTGTTTCGAGGGAAGCTGTGTCATCAGAAATCTGGTGCAGTAAAGGATTCCTCTCCTGCAAACAACTGCAACATCTGCTGGCATTATACAACTGTGTGGGTGGCAAACTTATGACTGTATCACCATCATAGAGCTAAAAAACAATTATATTATTATATATTATATATCGCCAACAAACAGTTCAACAAGCCTCAAAGAAGACATTCCAACCAGCCAGCTCTACTGCCTTGAGTCATGCGCCACTAATTAGACTTGAAAAGTTCAGGGAGAGTGTCATCATTTCGGCGTGACCTTTGCTCAGTGATCACAACACACAGCACGCACACAGCCAGAAGGATATTTGTTCCCAGCGTACACTGCAGCAGGCGTCACAACTTGATCATTAAAAGCAGTAGCTCCGTACAACAGGAGTGGATGGAGCGCAACACATAAGTACGATCACATGCTTTTCTCTTTGATTGTGCTGAAAGGTGTTTTTAAGACGCCGTGCAAATAAGTGCCGGGCGATTGATGATGGATGAAGCCGGTCGACCACAATTCAATTCATTGAATTGATTATTTGAATAATAATAATCACATGTGTTGCACAAGCATCCGTGAGTATTCATCATCCTGTGCACTATAATTATTCTGTCATTATTCAACTATCCTGTGGAATACATTTTTACAATTCTTTCAAATTTCAAATTCTTTTTATTATATATGCTTTATTATATATATACGTGTGTGTATATATATATATGTATATATATACACACTGAATGTATGTATATGTATATATATATATTTATATATATATATATATATATATATATATATATACATATATATATATATATATATATATATATTTATATATACATATATATATATATTAGAGCTGTCAGTCGATTAAAAAAATTAATCGCATGGTTTTCATAGTTAACTCACGATTAATCGCAAATTAATCGCATTTTTTTTTTCTGCTCTAAATCTACCGTAAACTGATATTTTTCCATTTTTTTAATAATCATATCAACATGGGAGTATATATATATATATATATATATATATATGTAAATATATAACTCAGACTTTATCTTGGACCTTATACTTATTTTTTAACCATCTGTTTGCACTTAATAAGGAGCTCTCCAATCTTGTGGTACACTGTGAAGGGCGTTCTATTCTATTCTATCCTATTCTATTCTATTCTACGATAGCATTTCTCGCAGCTTCACCAAAAAACGCAGCCCGCGTGAAGGACAGCGTCAGTGTGATTTCCATGACAATGCCAAGCATGAGGGTCGTCCCCGCCGCAAAAAACTGAACCGATTACCAATCAAAAGACAGCAAACCCCGTATTACCGCACAATAACGGCACATATGTAACAGAAGCGCCGACTGAGGCCTGGCTTGTCTCTTGCACTTCAGCTTTTTTTTTTGTCTCCTCAAGTACAATGGGGCTGTCAGCAGAAGAAGATGATTCCACAGTAGCTCCACTGATCTACATGGAAGACTGTGGAATGCTCGTTTTAACTCAAAATTACTGAATGCAAATAACCAAACTACACCAAAGATGACACTGCTATCAAAACTTACAGGACTTGTTTACAACAGCGGATCCTTACTAACTATCCTTACTAACTTTATCTTTTTATTATTTCCAGGAAAAGGTCGTGAAGCCCCGAGCAACAGAGCCCGACTGCGTCTGTGTCAGTGCGCACAGCTTCCAGGAAGCAGCCACAGCAGAACGGCCCTGGCAACGGAATATATTGAGACTGTAAAGCATGTAAATTGCTGGATAGATTGAAATGTTTGTTTAAAAAAAAACACAATCTCTTCCCGTGACTTTCAAAAACAAGTCTAGTGTGGGTTACAGAGAGGTGTGATTTGTGCACTCAGTGAAGGCCGGGGCATTGGAGGAAGAATAGTGGTTGTAATAAGCATGCACAGAGAGCGTAGACAGAAGTAAAACCGATCGGCGATACGCATGGCTTCGGCTCAAATCTATCAATTTTATATACTGTTTCCTCAATCTGCCATTTCAATCTAATAAGTAAGTGGTTACAGACGGCAGCTGCACAAAACAGATTTTCAATAATGGAAAATCAAATAGAAACAATAGAATAACAATGGCCTGATTTAAAGGGTTTACCAAAATCGCCAAATGTCCTTCATTACTCAGGCACGTGTAAATAAATACATGATATTCTCGTGCCAGGTTTGACCCGGTGTCTTGTGCCTTATTTACCCTCTTTCTGCCTGTGGAGACGACTGCATTGTGAGCCAGCCGGCGTCCAGACTGAAAACAAATCGAGGGAGCCGTCTGCTTGCTGCCGGCGAAGTACGTCGACTGAGGATGTGAACGTAAGAAAAGAATCTGACGAAGCAACGCACTGCAGTGGGAGGATGTCAAGAGAAGCCTAGCGATGTGTCCCTTCAGCCCCAGCTCAGTTTGAGGCTTTTTCTTCTGCTAACTAATTCAATTTTGAGCTACAGAAGCCTGCTTTCTTGCCATGTTGCAGTCGTTTCCAGTGCCTCAGCACAGAGAGGTCAATATGGTGAAGTGTGTGAAGTCACTCCTGGAGTGAACACAGACGATAGATAGGGATGACAATGGCTAAGTGCTTAACCATTGACGGATAACAGCGTAAACTAACATTTAAAAAAAAAAAGAAAAAAGAAAATACACTAGCTGATCAATCTCAGCCTATGGGATTATTTAACACACATTTTATGCTCTTCTTCACAGAACATTAATCCAGATGTAGAGCTCGGTAATGTCTGTTCTTGCCCGTTAGAAAGGAGCAGCCATGCATTTAAACTGTTTAATGTGCTTCCAGTTAATCACAGTTGGCTTGGGTGTGCTGCAGCATAAAAACCCATCTGCAGAAAGAACCTTGTTTAAGGCCGAAGGACAAGAAAAACCGATACCAACAAAAAAGCAAAGGCTGAACCTCACCAAGAAGGAAAGCATTTTGAGATGAAGATGAAGATGAAGAGTAGTTTATTAATTCCCAGAGGAAATTTCTTAAAGTAACCTTAGTAACCTATGTTAGTCAGTGTCAATGATTAATTAGTGGCTTAAGTTAGGGCAGCAGGGGGATGCTTAATTGATAGAAGATCTTAAAGCTTCCATCATAGTCCATGGTACCAACATGTAGAATAATGATCTGAACTGTGTGGCAGTGTCTTAATGAACACTGTTTATCTTTGGAAGTCACTGAATCCATGTAGCCTTGTAGGGATTTTAATAATTCAGTCTTCTGCCATCTCTGTTGTTGAAGCCGCATTTTCAAGAAGTTTCTCAACAATATCCTTGTTTGCCAGTGTGGCTATAAACGTATGTGCAATGATAATGAATTGTGTTGTGCTGAATATGGAGCTGGGCTAAAAAAAAAAAAAAGAAGAGAACGTAAAGGTTTTTTTTTTTTCTTTTCTTCCATTCTCTAATTAGACAAAATCTGGTCGACTTCAGCTGCCTTCCAAAATGCCTCATTTTGTTTCTAAACAGAGAGTGAAAAACAACATGACTGCAGCAGTGTGCAGAATCAATAGTCATTTAGCTACATTTGTTTCCCTCCCCAGACACGACCTGCCTTGACTCTGGGGGGTTGCACAGTCCACAGCTACATTGTGTCAAGTTGGTCCTCACCTACAGTGCACGGGTTCTAACTTGTGAGAAAATGATAAACATCTGCGAAGCTTCTTTGAGACGAGGAAGACGGGAAAGCCGCAAAAGTTTCACCAAAGCCACGCAGAGCTTTTTAACGAGCATTCTTCTCTGGGACTCAGTGTGCTGTTGGACTACGTGAGATCTTGGGGAGCTATTTCCGGACCTGAGAACAGTGTTCTTTATCCAGCCGTCACGCCGACTCCGCTAGGCAGGAGCAAAGAACTGAGGCGGTGATACCGTTGCTGTTTTTTTTTTTTTAAGGAAAGACTCTTTGTAGTCGGCACCCTGTCAGTTTGTTGTGTGTGCCACTGGTATGGCAATTAGGATATCCAATTCAAAGAAGCCTTGCGGTCTTACAAGCCGGCAGGAGCACTAAGGGAACCGACGGTTGCTGGGTTATGCCGCTGTCCAAATGTTGAACTTTTCGAGATGCAAGTAATGGGATGACGTGAGCAGAGGTAACTGATGAGATTATTATTGGCTCGGAAACTTATTGTCGCGCAGCAATGAGACAGACGGCCTTCAAAAAACATTTCAATATTTCGCACCTTCATTTTCTCGTACTACATTATTTATTAGTGACAATCCTGTCCCAGGAACCAAACACTCGTGTGTTTGCAATAGATCCACACGTAAGATATGATAACTCAAATGAAACAGTATTTCATTTAAGGCCGTTCACATGAAAAGCTGGATAAAGCAAACAAAAAACACATTAAGAAAGATTCAGAAATGCAAGTTCACGATGTAAATAAAGGGATGGTGTATCATTCAAAACCACACGGCAGGAAGCAGGTGAGTCGACGGGTTCGGCTTTGACCATTTGGGGAAAAACAGATTATTTTTCTGTTTCCCTGTTGGCCTTCAGGAGAATAATATGCAAATTCATGAATCCGATTGAGGTGATTTTTTTTTTTTTTTCTCTGAAGGAAAAAGTCAACAGATTGTGGCTTTATTGGTGCAAAAGGGAAAAAAAGGGATCTGACAACTGCAAACTAACTCATTGAAATCTGAATAAAAACTATTTTTGTTTATTTACCTTAATGTCTACAGACAATATCAACAATTGAACGCGCTTTCTGTGCTAATTTTATTTATTGTAAAGAATCACACTTGAAATGAGATTTTCCACAGCAGAGTTCCCATGGCCACATGGATTTTGAGTTTAAGTTCGCTAAAGCTGAAATCTATGAAATCTATCTGAGCTAACAAGCAGCTTGCATGCACGCACGCACACACACACACACACACACACACACACACACAATAATAAAGACAACAATTCAACTTGTTGCCTTGGCGCTCTTGTTTGGCTGGAGCTGAGCTCTGCCGGCTGCAGTCTATCAAACCAGAGACACGGCGGCAACTCATCCTTCCCGCAGCCGACTTTTAAAGCCATAAATATTCTGTACATCACAATTTAATTTAATAAACTCATTTTGACATGCTCAGTAGGTGAATGTCTACTCAACGGATTTGTGGCAAATAACCCCACAACCGTCTCCCACGGTAGTTAACCGTGTGTAACCAGTGCGCGCTGCAATAAAATTTGCTAACTGGTCCAACACTGGGCTAGCTAGCTGGCTACTATAGCCCATTTCTGGGACCAATTATTATGTGGTGGTGGGAGGAAGGGGATGTGGAAGCTGGCTCACGCTTGCCCGTTTGCACACACACACACACACACACACACACACACACACACACACACACGAACACACGAACACACACACACAAACACACACACACGCATACAAATACACACACACACTTTTCAGCAATAGTGTATGCCAAAGGCAGGTCTGAGTACCAGGTGAAACCATCTGAAAGTAGCTTCTATACATCTCCCTGTGTTTGGTCACATGACAAAGCAGGTGTAAAAGGATGTTAGCAATGAAATGCATGCAGAATCAATGTCTAGCCCAGGAGTGGGCAAACTACGGCCTGAGGGCCATATACGGCCCACGAAGCTTTTCGTTCTGGCCCGCCTAACTTGAAGAAATTATATTAATAGTATGTGAGTCATAAAAGGGCTGTATTTCATCCAATTTTTTTTCAGTGTTTTAAGAGCGATTTCGATAAAGAGCTAAATATTGTGGGGCTTCAAAGACACACATTTCGTTGCAATGCTTTTGTTCATTTTCAATTGACATGAAACCGCATGTTTTCGACATATCCCATGATATATATTTTTGGTGGCTCACCCAAACACTCCGCCTGGCCCCTCGGGTCAAATTTTAGAACCCATTGTGGCCCACCAGTCAAAGAGTTTGCCCTAGCCTGTAATAATCTGTTTATTTGAGATGTTTATCAAGTATAATAATAACACAAGGTTTTACTTTTGCAGACGTTAACAGTCACAAAACCATGATGATGATGGCGGTGGTGGTGGTGATGATGATGATGATGATGATGATGATGATGATGATGATGATAGTGGTGAACAATAACTCATACAACATGCCAGTAGAAGAAGCAGAGACCATTTGTTTTAGCTGCAGTCTGAGTTGAAGTCTGTCCCCACAGGCGCTGCTGGGGTTCAGCTACAACCATGAAGCCCAGCAATTGATATGCAACAGAGTAGAAGAAGACACATTCTCCTTTGAGGGAGCTCAACATGCCCTCTGCTTCGCTGTGTGGTCCAGTCTGGTCCAGTTAGAAGTGCAACGGAGGTTTCGGGTTTCTACGGTATATTAGGGGAAGGTTTGACTTTCACAAAAAAAAAAAAAATAATAATAAAAAAAAAATGCTGCCAGGATGCCCTCCTCAAATCCCTACCTCGTAAAAATTTTATTTATTTTTTTTAAATGCAAGCAATAGACACGTTTAGCAGAGATTCCAAAATGAGTTTTGATTTTTATCAAATGTTTAGCACTATTTTTTTTAAACAGGAATTAGACGTGATTGAAATGACGACGCTGCAAAGCTGCCTGCACCGTGCGTGTGGCTGTGAACCCCGCAGCCTCTCTGTCAGCAGCACCACACGGCCACACAGCAGGCACGCTGCCTCTGCAGAACCTGCTGCCTCGTAGGCTTTGCATCACGAAAGGAGCGCTGTGAAATATAACAAGAGGTTAAAAAAAAAAAATAGCGAGTCGAGAAATAAAGAAATAAATCCGGCGCGAGCTCCAGCAGGCAGGCCACGGATGCTTCGCTCTGCCGGGACTCTGCACCTGCCAACAACAGGGCCTCTATGGGCCGTTTCATTCATGACGTCCCGGTGGGCGGTCGCGCTTCGGGGCCAGCGAAAACGAACGTCGCACACGCAGCCGGGTGTGTGCGTGTGTCTCTGCGTGTGCATGTGGCCCTTTTTTTTCTCTCTCTCTCTCTCCTGCATCCTCTGAATCCTTGCACGGCATTTCCCCTGAGATGCGCTGTTGTGTTTTCATCAGCCAGCACACACACACACACACACACACACACACACACACACACACACACACACACACACACACACACACACACACGCACGCAACACAGTCAACAAATAGAGCGGCGACAAAGCACCGCACCGTCACAACAACACAGCACTACACAACACAACACGGCGATGTGGGCCACGGCGGACAACCGGCTGGATGCCGGAGGTGTCAGCCGACAGAGAGCGGAGGTTCCGGCCGTCGACTCACCTGCTTCCTGCCGTGATGCTGCGGCATCAGGATGGAGGTTCGCTCCGCCGCTTCCACGCAGACCTCCATCTTCCTAGTGCCGCCTCTCTCTCTCTCTCTCTCTCTCTCTCTCTCTCTCTCTCTCTCTCTCTCTCTCTCTCTCTCTCTCTCTCTATGAGCGTAGTGCATGTGTGAGCGTGTATATGCGTGTGCGCGCCTGTGTGAGCGCGCAAGCGTCAGCCAGCTTCGGCGTCCTCTTCCTCCCTCCCACCCGCCCTGGCCCCCCACCGCGCCCCCCCACCGCCACATCATTATTGCTCACGGGAAACGGGCTATAGCGAGTAGCTAGCTAGCCTAGCCCCGCGTTGGACTACTGTAGTTGGCACATGTATGGCAGCAGTTTACAGCGCTGCTCGCTTACGCACGCACGCGCGCGCGCACACACACACACACACACACACACACACACACACACACACACACACACACACACAGAGTGAGAGAGAATTACATAGAATAGAATCAGTGGCTTGTTTTCTTTATTTACATCAGTTAACGTTTGATAGTGTTTTAGTGATTTAAGCTTTCTTCTTTCTTTCTTTCTTTTATTTTTTCAGCACATGGTCAAGGTTTATGCAATAAAAAAAAATAAGAAAAAACACAACAGAACAAAACAAAAACAAAATTATACAAAGCAGACATGCTAGGAAGTCCAAAAAAAAAAAAAAGAAGCCCTCAATGGGTTTGTTAAGGGGGACCTCCCAAAACCAAAGCCTCAGAGTGTCTTTTCAGTATTTATGTGTCTCTGCGTAATAGTGATTGTCTGTGGTGAAGATGGAAGTATAGAGCTACATGACACAGATTTTAGTGCCATCCAAGCAGTCACAACATCGGTGGATGTTGGCCAAGTTTTAGTAACAATCATAGATGCTGATGTATTTCAATTTTAGCTGCAGTTTCATTACATGATTTAGGCATAAATTCATTGTTCAAGATTTTAAGACAGTTGAAAAATTGCAAGAATTTACATTTTGAACCATGGATCTTACAGTGGATCTGAGGGTTCTAAGTAGAGCTTCAAAACGTAAAAAGAAGACATGGGAGTGAGACAAAAATGTTTGGGCAATATATTGAAAACAACAATTAAACTGAAATAGGCTGTTCATCGGATAATAAAAAGATAAAGACCTTTACGGGGGGAAAAAACCCTCAAGAAAACATGGAAACTCACTCAATACGGAAATAAATAAAAAAAAAACACTAAATAATGTGTGGCTCCATCATTCTTGTTGACCAAAATCTTTTTTAGGAGGCAGCGGAAACGTTGCTCCAAGAGGAAGCTTCATGAAGGACATGCACTGTCTGGAAACAATGTCCAGCAGCGATTGTAGGTTGCGAGAGGCCTTTCTTATGCAGTTCAACAGTCCGGTCGCATTCAAAAGAAGTATCGCGACAGTGTGAACACCTGACAGGAGATGACAAATTCTTGCAATTTTTCAGCTGGTGTTAAAATTTTGATGAGTGTATATCATTTCAGACATGAGATAGCCCTTTATTATGCATACCATTCACATAAGCAAATTGGATATGCTCTTTTATGTTGCTGCTGTTGTGTCTCAGCTTAAATAGTTAGCATTGAGATACAACATTTCAACACAACGCATTAAATGTTTTCACATATATCACGAGAAGATGCTTTCTCATCCTTTCTCAGAGAACCCCCCCCCCCCAAAAGCTTATGATGTAATGACATTGTGTGGTAATACAAATACAACAACAAATTGACTGTGAGTATCCATATTGACTATGACTATGAGTTTTTAAGTTACTTTTTCAGAAATGCATTGGCTTTAGTTGGCCAGAAGAGTGCACTGTTGTCCACTTTAGCTTTAAACAGTTGCGTCCCATCAACCTTGGAACCAATGAGATAGGAATATGAATAGATATTCCATTTGAATATATTCCATTTTTATCAAATTCTATTTTATTTAGATTTTATGGAAACCATTAAGAATGTCACCTATATTGAAGTGTGTGTCTGCATTGAAGATGATAATAGATTTTATTCAGTCGAAATGTCTGATAAATAACATTTTCAAATACTTTATTTTGATTTGTGTGAGTTCACATCAACGTCAGTGACTCTTTTGGCCCTTCTAAGTGGTAGTTGAAAATAATTATTAGTCTGAAGCTTCTTCAGTGGAGCTACTAAGCATTTTTGTTTGAAGGTGCGTTGTCAAATTTATTCCCTGGTGAGTACTTCTAAAATGAGTAAGATAAGATACCTGTTTGTTTATCCCAGAGGGAGGAAATTCACTTGTTAAAAGTGGAGTGCGTAGGAATACAAATATGTCTACAAACAGAAAATAAATTTGAATCCACCTGTGCTTCTTGGTGGTGCCTCTTGACAACATTTGCAGTAATGTATTGCTCCAACACTTCCCACCTTCCTTCCCGACAGAATAAAGTACTGTCTTTGTGAAATATGTTTGTAGTGCTACAGAGGTTTATTCTGCAAGACAGTTGTTTTCTGTAATACATTTAAATTGGTTATTAAAATTCACAACTTTTGTTCTCTTGCAATAAATTAGTGGGTTGCAGACAAACCATTTTAATGTGGAAACTTTAGATGTGTCGCATTTCAATTCTTAAATAGTGATTTAAATAAAAAAGCATTATTAGGTTGGCTAGATAGATAGACTTAGGCTTGTATAAACCTTTGACCTTTAATCTGAGTATAATATGTGCATATGCGTTTATTTTTTTATTAATAGTTCTCGAGGGAGCCTGCACATCCAATCTATCTGCAAGGAAGGTGAATCTAAAATTTAAAGTATTAATAGGAATCACAACCCAAGTCTGCTTTGACTCTGCTGTGCTACATTCTGCAGAAAATCTATCGACACCCGTCAGTCCGAGTTTGGCGTCCTCCCTTTGAGACTTTGCACCTCTTCAGAAAACAACTGTATCTTTGAAATGTAAAATATATTCTGTGTCTTAAATGTGCTACTTTTAGGTCCTGACACACGCACGCACAAACGCACAACGCCTGTTTCAGCATAGGGTTCCTCGGTGTAAAGCAAATGCACACAAACATGATATTTGGGTAAATGTTGTTGTTTTTCCATGAGTAACAATTCAGACTTTAATCTGAGCCATTTAGAAAACATGTAATGGTTGTCATTGCGTGAGACATTGTTAAATTGTATATAAATGGTATAAAGTAATACATACAGTTCAAATTAATTTGGCTATTTTCATATTTATTTAAGTGATTGCACAACAGTGGTTCTACTTTTAACTAAATTTGTCCATTTGTTTTTGACACATTGTTTTTTTTGTATGTGTTAAATTTGAGGAGGGACAGAGGAATGCTGAGAAAAGCAGAGAGAAGCTGCATAGTAAGATTTTATGCCTGTTTGTAGAGAAAATGAAAAGGACTTGAAACAACTTGACAGCCTGATCCACATTGCCGCTCTCTCCTGTCCTCTGAGACTCTCTCTTCTCTCCTCACCTCACTGTTCCGTCTCACTGCTGTGGGTAGCAGAGCTTCCAGTCACTTTGCTCTCCAGCTCTGGAACTCACTTCCTCCTGATCTACACGTAACACAGATTTCTTCGCGCTTTTCAAAACAAACCTCAAACCCACCCGTTTAGACTGACGCACTCTGCCATCTGCTGTTTTATCAAAGTTTTTACTGTTATGGTTGTTGTTGTTTTGTTTTTTTTTAAATGAAGTACTTCTAACTTGTTCATTGTGTATGTTCGGTGTCCTTGTATGTCTTTACATTATACTGCCAGTGTTTCTAAACCAAAGGACTCTGGCAAAGCCATGATGTTTACAATAGCATACTCCTCCTCAGCAGTGGTCCAAAACCAGCAGATAAGACACAGATGTGCCAGTCCTGGATTTCGGCGCTCATAAACTCCCCCTTGCCTCCTGTTTCAAATACCTCAACTTATACACATAAAACAAGATGTTATGGAGATGTTCAAGTGGCAAAGTACTATCTCCTCTCTCTAAAACGAGGCAACGTAAATGTGCTACTTTTTGTACCTGGTCCTGAGCAAAAGGAGTTTCATTTGCTTTATGATGGACACTATCAATATTATTTTAATCAATCAAAAGAAGAAAATATAGCATTCGCAGGTACTGATGCTTCAGCAGTGCCCTTATGCTGCTTGAGTTATGATAATGACTTCATATTTACAGCAAAGTTAATCTAAGCAAACATAAGGAATCTTGCTTAAGAGCAGGTTAATAATTAAACTGAATGTCAGAATATTTATTCAGAATTTACATCATATCATACATTAAAAGCGGGACAACTTCTTGTTCTAACCCAGAGCTCTGAAATTAGCCTTTTCAAATTAAGGGTAATGTTGCTTTTTATCATTGCACAGCGCACATTAGCCAGAATATCCTATGATTCTTTAAAGATGAAAATTGATTATAACACCAAGAGAGAGTTATTTTCCAAGTGTAAGTTTAAGATTGAAGCAAACAAAAACGTTGTTCACTTTTCTACAGCTGCCCCAGCATTTTTTTTTTTTTTTTAATTTATTTGTCAAATTTTAATTTTTTGTCAAAGTTTAAACTCAAGGATTCCCTGCTTACGCTGCGCCTTCCAAACCAAACCAGGATCTTCTTCTTTTTTCCCCCCAAGGTGCACATTCAGCCAGCAGAGAACACAGACATTTGTGGTTCATGCTGCTAATAAACACATATGGATAAGCATGTGTGACGTCCAAGGACTGGAGTCTGTTCCCGCCCAACTGATCCCTCCCTTATTGTAGTTCTCCAAATGAAACAGAGCTTTCAAGTCAAACAAAAAAACCCGCAGGGAAGTTATGTTCCACCATCTGTGCGGCAGGAAAAAATACGAGGGCAACATTTTAGTCCACGGGTCTTTAACAGAAAAATAAAAAATACACAATCAGTAAGGATGACTAGTCACTACACTGTCTGGGTCCAGTCTGACTCTCTGAAGGCTTCAGTTAAAGACTTTACCTGACCTTGCACTTATTCTGCGTCTCACCAGCTCAACGTGCCCCACCCTGTCTGAGCAACGTGAAGTAAAAACATAATTTTCACAAAGCAAAGCAGTGATACTAAAATAGTACATTTTGAACAGAAGCGGTTCAGTGTGCTTTAATCCCCCAGAATGAAATAATGAATACTGCTAACTGAAATCCCTTCACATTGAGAAAACAATTCACGAGACATTTATAGCTCAGCTTAAAAAACAAAACAGAAAAGGGAATAAAAGTCTAACATACACCACAGAATGCCATGATACTAAGCCTTAAATACCAATAGCTTAAGGATAAACGTCTACATACAAGTTGCAGATTATATTGATTTTGGGGAATTTGTTTTGAAAGATGTTGAGATAAATGTGTGTGATAATTCCTCCATTATTATTTATTTATTTATTTATTTATTTTTTAAAAAAGACAGCTTCCAAGTTTAAACATCTTCAGTGTCATTATTTCATCATGTCAGAGTCACTGGCATTGTGCTCACCTGATCCCCTCCTGCCAGGCTCCAAATGCTCTTTTCTTTTTACAGTCTTTATCCCATTTTTTTTTCAACACCAGACAATGATAGTCCCTCCTCAGTGTGGCAGAGCCCTCAGGGACTGGTGGATAACTATTTTAGACTATCCACTTTCACGGAGGAGCAAAGGAGGTCCACAAAAAACTTCATAACACACTTGCTGCTTGAATGGAAACCCAACACTGTCTGGGCTTTCTTAGCAGTGGGCACAGGAAAGAAGCCTTGGATTATTATGGCCTCCACTGCTGTGCTATGTGGCCCTTAATGTAGCCATTGGAGTCTGAGAGTAGACTTGTAGGAAACTAGTTTTGGTTTTCTTGGTTGTTTGTCTCAAATAACCAACAGCTAAGTCCATTTACCAACAACTCAACTCCCTAAGATCGTCATGCCCTAAACCACTGAGAACCTTCAAAGATAGTTCAGTGACATTTAATGATTGTAAAGGAAAGGCTAGGCTAGGTTCTGTCGATCAATTTCAATTGTCTACCTTTGATAGTAGTGCTACTGTTGTAGATCATTTTCAAGGGCTGCCCTGTAGTCCCTCAAACTTTCCATTTAGCACTTTTTCATTTTAGGAAAAATATAAAAACAAATCCACACTGTAGTTGATTCGCTTAGGAGCTCAGCTGAGTCCTGAATCTCCATGCTAAGAGTGGCAGGGAATGCTAAATAAATTCCATTTCCTTTATAATTGATATTCCTTTCAGATTGTGAATATTTACATTCACCATAAGAAAACATAAATGACAGCATAATAATTACAAAGAATGGAGAGGGGCTGACCCTGGCCCAGTTGCTGCTGCCCCGTCAAAGTGGTTCTATGTTCCCTCATTACTGGCACTGCATTGTACAAATTGGCTATGGTGGCCCAAACGGTGCTGCTGTCAAATGTTAAGAAGTTTCCCTCCATGCACTTCAGGATGGCAATTTAAAAGCTGTCATCAGCTGTTCTTTTCCTGGCGGTCCAGGCAGAAGTCGGAAGCTTTAATCCTGGAAATGAAGCCGGGAAAGGTCGGGTGCAGGCAGAAGCAGGTGCCCTGTCAGTGGCCAGGGTAACTTATTACTGCACTCCTCTTTGTGTAAGACGAACCTGTCAACCTTATACAAGCAGACACATTTCAGTGAGCAATTGTAAAGCAGTACCCCTCCCCCACCTACCCCAAAATCATGTAGCGATAGTCACTCAACTTTACTGTTCATTTTATAAGGAAGTTTGATTTTAATCAATCTGATGACCAGCAGAATGTTCTGCAAAATGAGAGAACTAGCTTAACTACTAACTAACTCGACATGTTTTCTTTTGCAGCTTTTCCCATTAATTACCCCAATTGTCTGACTTGCACAAGGCCCCAAAACAACAAAACATACAATTCGGTCAAGTAGACTAGAGACAATAGCAAATATTAGTCAGCTGGCCTTTCAAATTATGATTAAATGAATAAAATTACACAGGTGGCAATGGCATGATAATATGTGTAGGGGAAATGCATGTATTGCACACATTATACGTACATACATACAATAAATGTAAGGGTTGAATCTTTCTACAATTGCATCAGACAGCAGGTCACCGTGCTTTATTTGTTTCAGTCAATTCAATGCAGCTTCTTTGGGTATTTTCCAGCCACAGAAATGTTAAAAAAAAAAACAACAACCATTTTTGTGTAATTAAGTCTCTGAAACCTGCTAAGAAATTCTTGTTGTGTGTTTTGTGGCATTGAGGTAGACAAAAACAAATGAGACGTGACTAAATATTTCTAGCTGTACATACCAGGCTACTCTTTTGCATACTTAATGCAAACTTCATAATTTCAACGTTTCCAGCGGAGGCGAACTGAGAGAATGGGAGTGCAGATGATAGTGTAAACTGTACAGGGAAGTGCTCTATTTGTGCACATTCCTGGGAGCCACAGCTTCTCTTGGCAGGTTATCCTCCTTTAGAAATTTTCTCTCCCTGCTCCTTGTTTTTATGTCTTAGGTTTCTCTCCTGATCCCTCCCTCTCCAAATATTTTTCAATGCCACTGAGGAATGTCAAAATGTGGAGCACTTATGACCGGTGCACAGGATCTCTGTTTTTTTCTTTCAGCTGTTACTTGGAAGTAAGCTGTGGTTAGCCAACCTGCTTTCTCGCCTTCATCCATCTAACAATAACTTCCACATAGAAAGATTGTGTGAAACAAACCGAAGGCTGTCTAGCATCAGATGTCAATATAAATGCAATGGTTAATTTACATTTGATTAACACTCACATTTCCTCCAAGACGCCAAAGACATTCAAGTCAGGTTAACTGGCAATCCTAAACTGTCCAAAGAAAAACTGTGTCAACTGTCATTGCTGTGACATTTACCTGTGGCAGATGTGGACACTCACCTCACTAGATCTTCAGTCGAGAGTGCAACCCCCGCTCACTCCTGCCTACAGCCATTAGCTATACAACAGTGCACGATAACTGTGTGATATTCTCCTATGTGGAATAGAAAAAAAATAGGGCTGTCGAACGATGAATTTTTTTAAATCGTGATTAATCGCTGAATTTTCATAGTTAACTGCGATGAATCGCAGTTAGAATTGCATGTGTAAAATTCTGTTATTTTGCATTTCAAGGCAGTTTTAACCCCATAATGTAAAGCATTTCTTAACAGAAATCGGACAGAGGAGGCAGCTAAGGGTTTGTGAAAGGGACAAAAGGGCTTATGCTGGGTTCACACTGGACGCAGAAGCGCCACACCCACGAAACTCACGTGCACGCTACAGCTTTCCTGTTTACACCACTCTGTTTATATACTGACAAATATAACATCACAAACATGATCGAATT
Organism: Nelusetta ayraudi; assembly: GCF_046127955.1. NCBI lineage: Eukaryota > Metazoa > Chordata > Actinopteri > Tetraodontiformes > Monacanthidae > Nelusetta > Nelusetta ayraudi. Next base: position 4,446,872 of record NW_027466142.1, read on the forward strand.
TTTCTATCGCGGTATTTTATTTTGAAAATTACTTTTATTTTGAAAATTTAACAAAATTTTCTTGTGTTTCTTTGGATGACTTCCTGTCCAGCCTGACAGCCCTAGAAAAAAATCCACTCAATCCACTGCTCTGTAAATATGTAAACAGAAATTTAGTTAAATTGTATCGCTTTTGTTCCTGCATGCCCAGCTGTAATATCTCTAATCTATATCTTTATCTTGCTTTATCTATATGCCAACTTATCTTATATAGCAGTAATGTGTTTGTCCAGATTTGTGCAGAGATTCCAGTACATACCGTCACCATCCTACAGACGAGATTGGAACCATGAGTGCAAGATAGAGTGACTAAAACCAATGGACGAGGTGTTGATCATAACATGGTGCTGGCATCTGTACAGCATAAACCTTTATTTCTGTGTACACAGCAGACACACCCTGATCTCCAGAGTGCTGGTGCTGTATAAAAGACTAATGCACAAACACACACAAGTTCCTACTTTTGCTTATCTTATATAGTGATATATAACATAGGCATAAAGAAAGTGTCACTGCCTGGTCAGTGAGTATACTCAACAATGACTTGGAAGTGGAGAGACTGTAAATGTAACAATAGAGAAGAGACATCCACAGCCAACGTGTCAGATTTGTCCAATGAATTCATTTTTCAACAATAGTGGATACAGGGTTGGGCAACACAATCTTAAAAGAAAAAGCGAACAAACATTTGTAAAATAATAAAAATAAAATAATAATAATACCCCACTAATGTGTTGTCCTCGAGTAACTGCAGACTATTGTTTGAATAGGCAGAACCAGCTGTAATAAAGCCGCATTCAGACTGCCAACCAAAATCAGATTTTTAGCCCATCAAGACTGAAACAAACTGGATGGCTCTTTTGTAGTCTAAACAGTCACAAATCACATGAAGTCTGATTTTTGCAAAACAGATTGAAACCACCTTCTGGAAGTAGTTTCAAATCGCATTTGGACAGATGTGTCTCAGTTAAAACAGCTCTAAACACACCAATAATAAAGTGGCCCAATTTGAACAGAGCCAGATCCCATTTGGACACTTGCTCAAAAACAATGTGGACAGTCAGCCCTAAAAATTAGATTTGAGGAGGAATCTAATTTGAATCAGATTCGCCTGCAGGCAGGAATCCAGCGCAAAAGTGCACACACACACACACACACACACACACACACACACACACACACACACACACAAACAGAGCGCACATCATCCCGATTTCTCTAACTTTCCTCCACCCTCCATCCCCAACTGTTGTGATGAATATGTAATAATGATAAGCTACGACAGGTGGTTGGGCACAGACAATCCAGGCAGGGTAACACCAGGGAGTCATCTGCATTAGAGGGTGCCGCACACCACGAGCACAACAGGTGCCACCGCAAAGATCAATCTGATCCGGTCAGGAGGGATTCTACACCATGACCAGGAAGCCTTGGTGCACAGCTCTCCCTGCAGCACTCTGCACATCAGACACAAAGTACCATGAAGTTGTGTGTTAATTATTCATTGATTTGAATCAGCGAACTGTAAATTGACAAGCACAGTTTTATGAGTTATTGATTCTTTTTCTGTAGTGAGCTGAGCTCGATCAGGGAGACGCCTCAAAGCTTTGCCAAATCCTACTGAGCTGATTTAAAACCACCCCACCTTCCTCGTTATGCTGCTCTGCTGCTCTCCTCTATCGTTCTGCCCCTGCTGCTGACGCTGCTTTTCATGCTTGATGCTGCTGCTGTAGTTTGTCGTCCCACCACTTCCCCAGTGGGTTTTTTTTTTTTTTTTTTTTTTAAATATTTGAATACTTCAGACATGGTGGATTTTACATTGTTGGTTTTGCTCTCCTCCCAGAATACTTCAGAACATTTTTCACTTCCCATTTTCGTGTCTCCCCACAGTTTGTCTGTCTCCTGTGAGCCATCATAGGTGGAAGACCCATCCGTGCAGGTACACAGCTGGTGACTGTTGCAGGTAAAATTCCTTATTACCGCACCAAAAATGAAGGGAGAAAAATATTCCAACAGTCTGCATTGGATCCCCTCGCCTCCACCTCTTTCAAAAACACGATACAATTTCATGACGCACTGCACTTTAGATTTGTGAAAACAGACAAGCCGACGAACACACTCACAAACTAGGAGAGGGGAAAGTTACGCTACACAGCAGTCTTTGTATTCTGGAAGTGTTTGCTCAGGTGCCACTTTCAGATTTTGTTTTTTTTCTGTTTTATTACTAATTTGGTCCTATTAATCAGCTACAATCAGCCAACTGCTTTTACAAGTTCTGCGTTCAGCTCATAGAACAAATCCCTGTCACCTGTAGTGCCAAATGTAAATATTTGAGGTAAACTGATCTTTTTTCCCCCCGCTGTCTTTTGATGCTTAAATACAATGCAAAATTGGCAGGTGACCTGTTTTAATATTTGGTGCTCTACTTATGTGTTGATGCCACATAGCAATGTCTATTTTCTTAACAAACAACGCAAGCTGTTGTAAAGTCTTTTAATCAGCCGCTTTGCAGGCGTTTCCCTTTACAAGTTTTCCTCAATGAAAAGTCATGTGGAGTCTGGACTGCGAGTCCAACGCTGGAACAAAAAGATCCCACAGTATAAGGGAACGTTTTACGAGAACAAGTAGGTTTGTATGGTTCCAGCTTTCAGGGATATTTTCCACTCTGTATATGAGCCACGCGGGGAAGTGCAAATGAGCAACAAAACAGTTGTTAAAGTTTATAAGCCCTCAGCACTTTAATCATACATTAAAATAGCCAAACTTTGGAGAACGCACTTGAAGTCGTACATGACAGCATTCTGGGAGCCGGGAAGACAGACGTGTGGGAGAGACAGAGGGCCGGCCACCTTCGCATGTTTGAGTTTTCCAGCTTTTTATTTCATGCGTATAAACTTGTGAAAGAATATTTACGCCACTGGGGAATCTTGTTAAACTCCCAGCAAACTTGCCTGAGGACAATGAAATCCCATCCCAATACATTTTCCCAACCAGCAATACAGAAGACCTCTTGGGGTCCTGAAGGTCCACTACGAAAATGCTTCTCACATTTTTCATTCATAGACAATAAATCCCGATAAATCCAAGATCTCCCAATTTCATTTTTTGCTTTTGTTGTCAACAAGTTTACAAGATTTTAGTTTCAAATAAATAAAACTTCTGTATTCTAAACACTGAATGGATTTCTCCTGAATGTAGGACAGAAATTCAAGTACACCACTAGATGAATAGTCATTTGGACTTGGAACATTCAGTTATATTTAATTTAAGATCTTCTCTAAAATACATGAATAACAAATAAATACATACATGCACTGCTGAGCAAGTACTAAGAGCATATAAAATGTTGAAATGGGACGCACAGTATTTATTTATTTAGATCGTTTTACCTTTAAATTACATTATTTACACAGGTTATCTCATTGAGACACAAGATCTCATTCTCAAGACAAACCTGTGCGGCAGAAAACCCATACAAATAGGACAGTAAAAGAAATGTGTATGTGTACATACAAAGCGCACTCAGGTGGCAGTAACCGTCAAATACGTACGTAAGATAAGAATCTTCATGTTGCCTGGTGCGTTCAGGAGCACCAGAGTTTCCCTTTTTGAAATCTGAGAAATGGAAATAATTCACAGGTCCATGTTGCTGGCATCATTGTAGCCATACAACCAACTACATGCGTATTCATATGTTACGATGATCTACAATACGATATTTCTGGATGTTTTTGTGCAATTGCGGGTGCAACTGTTGCTGTCGCAAAAAAAAAAAAAAAAAAAAAATGCAGTCATTTATCACTGCGTTCCATTCTTTGTGGATCTGGCCTATAGTCTTTTGATCACTTACCCCATAGACCGTCAAGACTGGACTTGGATTTGAACCCAAAAATGCAAAGGAAAACAATAAAACAGAGGAACAGAAAATCACTCTTTTGAGGAAAAAAGAAATTCATACCATGGCTTGTCAGGAAGCATTGAATACAGCAGTACTTTGGTTCTCTGAGTCACAAGACAAAGTAGCACACAAAGTAACTGGGAAAATGTGGAAACAATCAGAGCAGGAAAGACAGTCAGACCAATTTGAAAGAGGAAGGGGAAGGCACCCGAAAGTGAAAAGAGTTGAATTAAAACAGGAAGCCGCAAGACACAAGACAACTTAGACAGAAATTGTGATTGGTAAATTATAATTTTGTTACCCATTTTGTGGGTTTATGGTCATTGCCCAGCAGTTACTTTAATTTTAAGACAATACTTCTATAATACTTTGAGTTTGAAATGTTGTAGATGAAATAAAAAGTCTCAAAACAGCCTCTAAATTTTTGAGCTCTATGCACATGAACTAAGACTTTGGACACATTAAAAAAAAACAAAAAAACACACTGTGTCTCAAAACAGGCCTTAAGACCTTCAAGACGACCTTACAAAAAACACACTGCCTTGGCACCTTTTCCTCAGCCTTCATCTAAATTCCTATATGGTTAATTCACAACTCTGCTCCAAGTCATCATACTTGTTCTAACTGAGTCACGCAATGAGGGCAACAATTCCCGCACACAAACGCAATACTTCCAAAGCACTTAGTGCTTAATCTGTGCAGCAGCCAGATTCTGCGCGGCATTTCAGAAGGACTTTGTTTACAGCATCTGAACCAGTGGCAGCAAAGCTCCGCTGTTTGTGTATCAACACTCGTAGGCGTGCACAGTGCCTGAAGGTTTAATTCAGAGAGTGTCGCAATTGTGTGTTTGCACAGGTGCAAATTTGATGTGTGCGTCGCAGCCACTGTGTGACTGAGCACTGACCCACTTCCAGTGTTGGACACGCCCGCACAGCCTGCCTGCGCTCTGAACACGGAGGCCATGAGGCCATGCCACAGTTAGTGGATAGCATTAAATGTGTATCAATCGCTATTACACCAATTTCTTTTTAAGTTGCTGTACCTTAAATGAAACACGTGTACATACAATGCATAGTGCATGCTCTGCCTGTCAGGCTTATTTGGGGTTTGTTTCAGCGCCCTCTCAAGCAATTAACGGATAATTAGTACCGACAGGAAGTATCAACTGAAAGTCCACAGGAAGCTATAAAAGTAGGAAGCCTCAGGTGTTGGTGTCCGTTCAATGTCCAAACTGCCAGAGCCTTTGAAAACATTGCCTGTAGGTTTGAATCATGATTGCAGCTGCATTGTCACAAGAAGTTGCTGAACTTGTGCATGTTAGCTGCATAAGTTGGCATTAAACCTCCATGTATTGAACATAATTCGCATTTTTGGCCTTTCTGATGATTTCTTGGACTTAATTAAGCTGCTAGCACTATGCTAATAGGATTGTCTCGAATTCAGCTAAAGCTCTATTTGCTCAAGTTATGCTAACATCCTAATGTGAATATGCTAAGCTTAACCAAATTCCTACATGTTCAGACTGCGTTCAAAGATTATTTTTGTTTGTTTATTTTAATACATGTCAATTTCGTTGAGTCTGCACCAAACTAAAAGAGCTTGAATGCTACTTCTGACTTATGTTCTATCTGAATGGAGTTTGGCTTGCTGTCAAATTGTGGTCACTACAGCTCAAGGAGGACAGCATAGAGCATTTGTGCCATTTTTAATCTTACCAGCACTGTTATCTATGTAGCGCTATGGTGATTACCACATAGGCTGAGCTGCTAACCTGCCACCACCTTTCACCAAACATTCTGCAGCTAAAGGTTTATCAAAACATATTGAATGTTGCGGGCGGCAAAAAAAATAAAATAAAAATAAAAGCAGGCATGGCAACCATCGAAGTCAGCAGTCGTTGATGACACGAGGTGTGAGTGCATGGAGTGCAAAGCCTGACTGGGGTATAGTTAAAAGTGAACTTTGAGGTTTGCTTCTGTTAACCTGAGTGCCAAGTCAAATAAATTCAAAACTGAAGCATTGACGGGCAAATGTGTCCAAACCTGAAACACTGAAAGCTATTTCTAGGAGCGTGTGCGAGCGATCCTTGGGGTTGCAGTTGCGACATAGCGTGGAACTGCATGGTTACTGGCAGAAGCAGAGGTAAACAAATAATAATAATAACAATGGAACATTTCCTCATATATTATTGTAAATCTGACAATTGTAAAGTTCTGAGTTACTCATTCATTCATCATTCATTCATTTTCTATACCCGCTTCTTCCTGAGCTCAGGGTCACGGGCGTCTGCTGGAGCCTATCCCAGCTGCCTCAGGGCGAAGGCTAAGGTTCTGAGTTACTGGTACGGTTAATTTCTTTGAAATCCAAACAAACCATTAACGATCTCTGGTTTCTGCTGTGAAATATTCACACGAATCTGCATGTGAAAAATTGCAAGGTGATCCAAAGAAAACAGGTTTTAGTCTACATGCAGATCAGCAGTTTAAGATCAAAGGTTAATGTGATTGATACTCAACCTGATTATTGTATCCTTGCCTCTTAAGAAACCGCTAAGTTATTTTGCAACTGTTACAGACTTTTTCTTCCTCCCCAGGTTCCACACACAACAGTCTCAGTCAAACAAACATTTAATCAACAAAAGAGATTCCAGCTGTCATAGCATTCTACACAGTGCATTGAGCATGAGGAATTGACTTCATCATCTTATAAATCTGTAGCATGAATGTCTAAACCAGAGCCACAAAACAACAGGCCTTGACCAGAAACATGATTTCCCTCCAGTTGCGTGTCTTGTTTATTCTTTACTACTGATTTTTTTCAACCTGTCGGAACTGCGACAGGCTAACACAGTACACAGTCCACACGTAGAAGCCTGAAAAGTGTGTCTCTCCCTGCCATGCACCATAAAAAAAAATATATATTTGCACTAAAATAGTTGCTGCAGTAGCTGAATTACTGCACAGCTGCAGCGGTGTATGTGGTCGAATGAGTGAAAAACAGAAATAAATGGAAAACATTCACAACATTAAAGCTTTCAGGATAATGCTTTGAAATGCCGTGTCACGGCTAATTGAGAGAAATGAGCCCCAGGAGGGAGCGACTCCTTCCATTTCACTATATATAGCAGGCGCAGTCAATCTCGACGGTTACAGTTAATGACTGGTTAATGGGTGTTGGCTGTCAGTCCAGAAAAACAAACAGAGAAGATCTAAATGGTCATCCCTTGTCAGCGCAGAAGCTTTTAGGCCTCTGACTGGTTAAGAAATGACTGCACAGCATTCAATGAGCTTCCCAAACCACAAGGCAGGCAAGGACAGCTGGGACGATGTCGCTGAAGGAGGTTCGAGTGCAGCTAGGACAGAAAAGAGTTTGTGGCTGTGAGGTTCCTGCTCTTTCCCTCCGCCACAGTCGCCCTTCATGGAGTGAGGCCAAGTGTGTCGGGTGCGCTCTTGTGTGCTTAAAAAGCGTATTCTGACATTGCTGTCTGAAAACCAAGAGCTCGAGCGTGGGTTTGAGATGTGACTCCCTCGACCTCAAACTGCAAAGTGGATTGGAAAGCGGGCGCAGCTCCATTTCAGGGACCCTTCAGACAACTTCATAGAGTGGCTTTGACACTTGGCAGTGGCAAAGGGTGAGACTGTGGCGGATCAGATTCCGCAGTAAAAACTAAATACATGTCGACCTTAAAAATAAGTTGCCTTTAAATAAGCTTTGAAGCAACCCAGCTCCTTTTCTCGAGGAGGCGCTTTTTGCGGGGTGTAACTCCGAAAAGCTGGGAGGTCAGCAGTGGGAGGAGACGGAAACCAGGGACAACTGTCCCACTTTCAACCAGCCCCGAGGTTACTTCACACTGCAGGCCAGTGCGTTGTCTTTCTTACATGCTGCGCACTGGAAAGGACCAGCCGCACTGCCATTACTATTATTACCATTGCATTTGACCTTCTTGAACCAATTTTTCTTCCACAACTCTAAGACAGTGCTGTGCAGGTACTGGAAAACAAATTCTAAGAAAGGGTTTATCGCTAAAAGACAGCTCTGCATCAATGGGAGGCCTGCTATGGTGAGCCAGTCCAAAAAAGAGGCTCAAGCAAATTATTGTCAGCTGTTGCGATCTACACAGATTAGGAATTTCTCTGTCAGAGTTTTCCCTGGTATGTAGCAGTTTTCATACTGGTGAATGAAAACATATTTGCTCTTTAAAATTTGTACATTTTTTGTTCACAGAGACACATTCTGGGAGGCGGTGGGGGGTGGGGGGTGGGGGAGTACTGTGGCAAAACAGGTGATTATATCATAATTACTTTATCAAGTAACAATTCCGTTACTTTCTGAAATATTTTGCAAGCTAAAAATGCCTTATTATCCACAAAATGTATTTAAAAAAAAAAGTACAGCCAACCACCAATACAACAACCAAATACAACCAGTAATCAGTAGTTGGATTACTTGTATGGAGTAATCCCAACAACACTGGTCAGATAATACAGTGTGCAAAGTATCTGATTATAACTAATTGAAAAGATCATCTATGTTCTCCTAATAATCTAAAATGTATAAATAGTGTAATGGTGGATGGCGAATATGACTGAACATTTTACATGAAATGGTAACATTATTATACCAGCATTTCTCAAAAGACAACCAACAATGTAAGCTACAGCAGGATTGACAGAAGGAGTTTATGTTCATCATTAATGTATGCTTGTCCCATGCCATCACAAGAATTGATTTAGCACATAAATACTACATATAGCATTAATACCATGAACCATGAACCACTTCAGAGTTCGCTTGCAAATGGCCTGAGATAAATTCTTTGTGGGCCAGATTCAAGTTGTTTGGGTAGGTGGGGTCTTCTCAGACCCACAAGTCGGAAAGAAAGTCGCCCATGTTACTGAAAGTCCCCCCAAGGCCGGAGGCACCAGCCTTTGGTTAATTGATGGGCTTTAAATAGATTTCTTTTTCCATTTTTGTTCTAACTCCTTTATATTTCATTTAATGTGAGACATTTTACTCACAAAAAGAGAGCAAACATTATGACCACCAAGAAGAAAGTAAAGGGCTCTTTTCTATTACGACGATTTTCAGTGGTGTTAAAAATCATAAACTCCAATATTGTTCATTGTTCTTAACAGATGCACAAAGAGAGCACCAGCTTTCTTTAGGTTTGTGTTATTGTTAGGGCTTTCGAAAAGACATTTGCAAATCATGGCTTCAGAAATACGTGTATTTGGAATGGATAAAACAACCTGGCATCCAAATCTTGATATAAATGAGATAAATGAGTGTTAAATAATAAATGCTACAAAAAGTTCTCTGATTGTATAAAGCGCTTCGAGACGCCATTGGTTGTGATTTAGCGCTGTACAAATAAAAGTTTATTATTATTATAAAGAACAAGGAAACAACGTAGAGGGTGGAGAAAGAAGAGAAACTGTAATTGCACATTTAACAGCTAAAACACAGCGTTCTTCTCTGTAATTATAGTGTCGTTTTGCAGAGTGATTCCGATCAAAGCCTATCACGGAGGGAAGCAGAATAAGAATCACATAATTATGATTTGAAAAAAAAAAAAAAATGAAGCCTAAAACATTCTTCCTCTCGACATGTGTTTGACATTAGCTGTCCTGTGCCCCACATTGGTAGAAGTTTTGAGAAAAAACTGGAAAGTCACGGACTAAAATCAGGCCCATAGTACAACGAAGACAATTTATAGATCTGAGTGAGAATGTGCAACAAATTTCTCAGATTTATGAAAATGGCCATGATGGACATCACCTGCATTGTTGGACTTTAAAGGAAGACAAAATTGGGGATGGCAATATTATATTTATGCTTTCATTCCACAGCTATGGCATCTCACCAGTTTGAAATGACTGAGTCATTGCAGTGCAACACGTGGACCTAACAGGAGTGCTAATTTGGAAAGGCAGTTGGAAGATTTTTGTGTCTGTAGGTGCGTGATTTGCTAGATGTGAGGTATCTTCCAGAAGGTGTGAACTCAAAGAGGTGATGAGTCAGTCTTTGATGAAGTTATATGGCCTGTTAATGGAGAATTTGATGGCATTTTCCTCCAGTGAAGCGTCTTGATGATTCTGTGAAACACCTTTTTGTCACTAAGCAAGCCACTTTACCACACAATTACATTAATATGTGAAGAAACTCTTCAACCGCCTCATTACTCCATTTGCCCTGAAGAAGTGAAGTCATCACTACTGTGCTTTTTTGGGTGGGATCAGCTGTGTTCAATGACAATGAGGCTTCCTCAGAAATGTGAACACCCAGGAAGCAAAACCGCCCTTTGTTTGTGTTACTAACAATGTTCAGTTGCTTGCCAAGAAACACACACAAGTGTAGTGCCTACACTCATCATTACCCATAAAGAGCTCAATCACTCTGATTGTTGTCAACACCCATCGTGATGAGGTTGGACGGGCTCAGTATTCAACAATACAGGGTGGAAGTGCTGTTACGCAATTATATATGCTTTGCAAGAGGGTTACATATCCAAGAGCAAGAGTGGAAGGATAGAATAACCTGTTGTCAACATTATTGCATTGAAGGGTGAGTTAAAGTTAATAGAGCATCCTTACATATGTACAAGATGACTCGTCACAGTATGAACTATGCATGCTATAACACCCTCAGTTAACCAGGGTCAACTGGGAAACCTCTCCTGGTCCAGCAGCACAGCACAGTGTCATCAGCGTCATCAAGTTTCTCTCATTATGATTTGTCTGTTTGTGTTGTGTAGCAGTGACTACACCGAGTTTTATGTAACTAGGTGTATTCCTGTGTATTCCTGCAGGACACAGGAACAAAGACAAGTGATCCAATTGGCCAAGATGTTTCAAAATGACTACCTCATATGCAAAGTCAAGAGCTAATGTGGAGGCTACGTTTGCCAACTGGAAGGCAGGTTAAGGGCACGTTTGACAGCAAATCACTGAATAAACTCCAGTGTAATATACACCTATTTTGAGTTCCAAAATCTACTAATTTTCTTGTCATATGACAAAAACACCTGGCTGAAGACATATTTGACCTGTTGTTTGCAGAAGGAGTCACTATTCACAAGAGTTGGAATAACAAAATGCTGCCAATGCGAGAGCCATCTCATAGATCTTGTCAGGGTGTCGACACACTCTAAGAATGTGCTGAGCTGCACTCTGGCCAAGGGCCAGTTGAGTACGTGTGTATGTGTGTGTGTGTGTGTGTGTGTGTGTGTGTGTGTGTGTGTGTGTGTGTGTGTGCGAGCGGCTACTTTACTTGGTCTGAAACTACGAAAGTCAAAAATGTTTTAACTGTGTGTGAGAGGAAGGCAACACCTGATTAGTATTCATGAACTAATCGTAAGCTATTGTTTTTTTTTATTTTTTTTATATGTCTTCCCCAATTCTGCAAACTGTGCTGAAGTTAGTGAACACTGCTTTCAGATTGTTGCTAATTGTTTAAAGATTAAGTAACGCAAATAAATAAATGAATGCACAAATGCAATGTACGATGCAGTACAAATTAAAGTATAAATATATGTATAATATAAAGAACGCCAAGCATGAAAATATTTTACCACTTACGCAATCGGATCAGTTACAAATCACACTCAGGTGGTGGTAACTGTCACATATATAACATAATATATCAGCATGCCTTCCGATCACGACAGCAGTCATACTAAGACAGAGGCATTATATTGCCAGGGATTGTTGTTGCTACACAACCAACCCCATACGCAATCATCTCTAAAAATCTAGAGTGAAAATTGTGGCCAGGTTGCCAGACAGTAATTTGCGCTCCTGACTCCTCACATGCTGTATTTCTTTTCTTTGTATTTGCATATCATTAAGGCAGAAACCTTTGTGGATACGACGCTAAAGTGGATTATGGGCGCAACGCTGTCATTTACTGCTGCGCTACATTCATTGTGGATTTGGCCCATAGTCTCTCCGGTGTGTCTTGGGTTTGTCCCAAGGCCTCCTCCCGGTGTGGCATGCTAAAAACACCTCTCCACGGAGGCATCCTAACCAGATGCCAAAGCCACCTCAGCTGGTTCCCTTTGACACGAGGGAGCAGCGGCTCTACTCGAAGCTTGTCCAACTTCTCACTCTATCTCTAAGGGAGAACCCGGTCCCCCTACAGAACAAACTTATTTTAGTTGCCTGTGTTTGCAACCTTATTCTTTCAGTCATGAGCCAAAGCTCGTGACCAAAGGTGAGAGTGAGAACGCAGACTGGCTGGTAAATCGAGAGCTTCTAACTCAACACTCTCTTCACAAAGACAGATTGGTTTAGCGTCAGCATACCGGCAGCCGCTGCCCCAATCCGTCTCTCCGTCTCCCACTCCATTTGACTCCTGAATATGATCCAGAGATCCCTCAATTCCTCCACTTGAGGTAAGACTTACCTCCCGACCCGGAGAGAGCAATTCACCCTTGACCTATGAAGTGACCATAGATCCTCTCTTAGATGATTCCCGTCAAGAACATCACATCGGTCTCCCAAGATCGACAACATAACTGCATATAACTTCTCTTTGACAATCTCATGCTCACTGGTTTGCTCTGGAGTAAGGTGTACCCACCCCACTATACCCTCCACTTCCTCACCCACTGTGTAGATAAGGAGGTTGGCATGGTTCTCTACTGCTCGTGTGTCCAAACCAGATACCAAATACTGGGGTGATTCAGTTGGTTGACTCAGAACTAATTCATCCTCATCGTGCAAGCAGATTTTTTAAACTGTCACAAGTTATGTTGTTTTACTCTGCACACTTCCCATTTGGCTTCCGATACTGTGTTCTATAGTTTTAGATACAGCATGACCCTTCAGGACATCAGGGTGGCTTCAAGACTGCATCAATCACCCACAAGCTTGTGTTACTTGTTTAACTCTGTCCGTCTGTGCCACTCAACACAGTCAGACAATTCCAATGGCATATAGACACCTGTCACTACAGATGCATGTGTTCTTCTGTAGTCTCTCATTTTGAATGTGGTAAAAGAGATAGGATCGACAGTAACATCCACTCCTTCACTTTATACCAAAAGCAGTGTTTCCCCGACCCTCATGAATTCCAAGCCATATGCAACCTCCATAAGGTGTTTACAAATTGCCTGAGCTTTATGTCACAATTAAGCTAACAACAGTCATAACACTGATATAAAACATGCAACTGTGTCTGTGTTTTTACACAGGAAGAAAATATTACACTATGAATAAACGCTTAATTTTATTTTTCATATTGAGGTCGACTTTCCAAACTTTTATACTGCAAATGAACGCATCATCCTATCATGATGATTTTCGTGATCAACATCACATCTGTTCCCATATCAAGATCAACAACATTAAAGTAACTGCTGCGCCTTGTTTCTTCCCTTGACATCCTAAAGCATATCTCTCTTCAAACCTATGTTGTACAAGGCGTGTACCCAAAACATTCTGTATCCTGAGACTCATGTCAAAATGCAATATTGTAGGGTCCTGTTTGCGCTTCACACAAGACATTTATTAAGAATTTCATCCTCCACAGTTCTCTTAGAATATGAACGTCCATTCTAATGATTTCCATTTTCCCAATGATTAAAGTCGATGTGTTGTGGATAAGGCAGGAGGATAGGAGGATATGAGCTTCAGCTGTGCAGGCAGCGTGTTCTTGTTCAACTGGAATATTATGTGTTGTGTGTATGTTTGTATGCATGACAGTCCCAGAGATGTTGGATTTCCTGTGGAATGTAGGAGTTAAAATGCCACAGGATTCTCTGAGAAGTCATGTTAGCAATGTCCCAGATGTTTCTGTACATTGCATTTTAAAATCTCATCATAAACTCGAACGCACACTGAAATGTGTGAGAACTTTGTCATCCTTGTTTGTCGTCAAAGTCCAAAACATCTCAAAACATACAACCAAAATCTGCATCAGGATTTCTCTTTATATTATCATTTTGATTCCACATATTTGTTCAATTCTGCTATAAATACCATAAAAACCAAAAATTATAATGAAAACAATCTCATACTTTGTTTTTTGCTGTGTGTCTGCTGCTGACTAAAATTATGATCAGAGAAAATTGTGTTCTGTCAAAACATTGTAGATTAAGTAGATTATCATTAATTCCAAATGAGGCACTTTTACCTCTCAGCCGTGACATCTACAGTTACGAGTGTCTTGAACTAAATTACATTGGACTAAATGCAATGCTTAGTCTTGTCTATGAGAACCGGTAGTGGAATGTCACATCTCCAGTTTCAGCAGCTGTTACCCTGAGCAGCCGTCCCTGTCTGTGTTGCCTTTGTGGCCCACGTAAGTGTAGCGATGAGCACCGAGGACGGTCCCATAATTCCCCCTGCGCCCACTTTGTGCGTGCGTCCTGTGCCTTTGACCAGCACAGTGAAGCTTCTTTCCTTGCAGGTGGAGAGGTGAAGCAGGTCAGCTTTTGTAATGACGGGATATACAGTAACCGCTCTGAGAGATGCTGCTCCACACAAAGACTGATTCACTGAGCTAATGGGAACATGTGCGCAACACATGGCGATGCTTGAACGGAGCGAGAGCCACAGTGCTGCAGGGGCCCATGGAGACCTGGCTGCAAAAAAACCTCCACACATCGCTCACACATGTACACATACACCATGGTCTTGTTGAGGCATTTTGAAGCTTCGCACAACTACTTTGGCGCCCAGATATATTTTTGAGTCGGCCACTAAGTGTGTGCGTGTGGTTGGGATGTGGTGATGAGGGATATCCGCCGGAGTGCCATTGTGTGAAAATGTCCGGGAACACCCAGAGAGTCAAAAGAGCTGATTAGAGCAACTTGCTGAGATGAAACACAGTACATTTTTTGCAAGTGACCTGCTGGTTTTTATCGATTTTGCGTTCTCTCTCCTCCTCTTCCCCATCCTTCTGGACCCTCTCCGATTGGAAGGGCAAAATTGACAGTTCAGAAAGTTCTACAAAGTGTGTCTGGGAATTTGTCTATACGAGTCTGCCCAGGCCCAGACTGCTGAGGCTGCTTTTTCTTACTGTGGGATTTCCCCCTTTGCTGTGGTATTAATGGAATCCTGAAGATGCTTGCAACTAGATGTTGCTTGGACTGAGACAGTTAAAGTGCAGCAGACTGGAACACAGAAACTGCAACAAGATTAGGCTGTTTCAACTACCACAACTTTCCTTCCTCTCCCATTTCTCCAAACCTTTTTTTGACACTAGTAAAGTGAAAAAAAAAATCAACATTCTCCACCATGGATTGCTTAACTTTCCTGAACATATGTACAATCTCCCCCTATTTGTGGGTTTGGGCGTTGCTTTGGAGTCGTACTCTATTATTGCCCTTCCGTAGGGCACTAACAGGAAACAAACTATATTCTTACGCCACAAGATCTGACAGCTTTCAGGTCAAGTACAGACCACCTTGGCCAGACAAGCCCAACCAACCCTTGCCACTGTTTAATGAAAGCATCTCTAAAGGCAAGCATTTCATACTAGCAGCATGAGACAGTGGTATGGCGCAATAAGTGGCCTGGGGTGTCTGGTCTCTATGGTTCCAGATGATTTTGCTGAGTAGCTCATCGTGTGGGTTTGAGGGACCAAGTCCATTATCCTAAAACTCATTGCCAAAATAGAGACAACAATGCTAACTTTTCGAACAACAATCTTGCTGAAAGAAGAACGCTGCCTGTGGTTCTATGTTTTCTAGTGAGACCACTCATATAGTTATAATTATAGTCATGATTGTCGTACTTTAATGTGTCCTGTCCAGCAACTGAAACAGTGAGGGGTCTGGATGGATAGCCTGAGAGATTCAGGTAGAGCCTGAGCCAGAAAGACTGGATTAGGAATTGTGGCAGCTGTTATTGGTCTGGGTTTTGCCCTCCCCTACACCCTCTGTATTCGAAGCTTAGAGATGACTTGTGTTTAAGGCAGACAGTAGCACATTTTCCTATGACAAAGAAAATGAATGATTGCTTTGAGCTACCTCAATTGACTGGTGGTGGTACTAAAAAGAAGGCTTACAAAAGTAACTGCGGAAGACATTTGGTAACCACATTATCATTCATCTGGTTTGCTCTAATTTCGTATTCACTGTTATACACGTGAATGGATTCCTTTGTACCTTGCCTTCTGCCTCATCTGTCTTTTCTTTCCATTTCCCCCTGACCTTCTCTCCTGCAAATCCTCTGTTCTTTCTCCCAATGTGTAGACAGGAAGTGAAGTGTCTTTTGGGTACAGGCCCATCAGAACAGTGTTTATTGTCCTAACCTAAGAGAATTAGCGTAGCAGACAAAGTCAAGGGCATCAGGGGCAGTAAAGGCTTTCACAGCAGAGCGAGGAAGCAAAACAGGACCAGACTGGCTTGTATATTTGTTTAGCAAGTGGGGGGGGGGGGAGGGGGGACACACAGAAGGTTAGCAGAGGTTTGTTCAGGGTCATGTGATTGGCACAGAGCTGCACACATTCCCACAATGTACATTTTTGTTACCCTAATTATGTTTCTCTCATATTAAACATATTAACTTTTTCACAATGTCTCTGACTTGAAACTAACTTAGACCTAAACTTTTTTGACATGTGTAAGTGGACTCAAAGGTTGCATGTGGCACCTTTTGTTCAAGATTACTAGGATAAAGTTCACAACTGAGTTGGATCCTTTTTTGCAAAATGTCACGTAGAGCGTTGAAAGTTCCCCTCCTCTGCAGCTTCAGGGACAGGAGACAGCAGGAATGCCTTTATGTTTTGAACATGACATACTTTGATGAGATACAGATTCAGAGAACTTGGAGATAATTCAGTAAAACTTTTTTTTTTTAAATTTCCCCTCTCTTTTTTTGTTAGCAGGAAAGTGTTTTTTATATTAGCTATTCTTGAAGAAGGATACTTGCCCAGGGTGTCAATGTGTCTTCTCCCTATGGCACCTTGGTTAGATGCCATGAGGACAGAAGAATGCAAGTATAGAAAATGGATGGATGGATGTTCTTTTCATCCTTATAGGTTTATTGTTTTTAATCATCAATTTCTATCATTTCAGTTTTTTCTCACATCCCAGTGATCCAAACCTTAAGTTTGGATCAGGAGGAGTGAAGTCTCATATGTCTTTATTATAATACTAGTATACATTTTTTTTTATGTTCCACATGGTTTTGTTGAGTGCTGCAACCAGTGAGTGTTAAGAACATTGCACAAGATGACAAAACTGGTTTGCTGAATTCACTGAATTGGCAACTTTTTTTTTTTTTTTACTTAAAAACCAGTGGTATAAAACGGCTTTATTACAATGCAAAACGACCTTGGAGCACTTGGATGTACTTAGTAACTGAAGTGATATTGAAAGCATTTAAGTGAGCAACCCCGATAATGAATAATTAAAACTAAAACAAACATACTTTACAATATTAGTGAACAGACCTCGTGTTCTTTCTCAGTTGAAGCCCTCAGCTCAGAAACAGTGAAGTAAAGATGCAGAACGTATGAGACTCAGTGAACCAGGTAAAAAGTCAATGGCTTGTACAGTTAAATCTAATTCCCATGGTTTGTGTTACTATAAATTGCCAAAAAAGCATGAAGCCAGGAGGTGGGCTGAAAGAAAGAATGCTCATATTCATCCCTTGCCAAAAAGTTTTCTGTCCCATTAAAAGAGAAAACTGGTACATTCGGTGCTGTTAGTCAGTGCAGTAAAAAGTGAGAGGAGCGAGCGAGTCCGAACAACCCCCGGTGCCTCCCCAACTCCACCCCCCACACCTCCATCCGTCTCCATAAATGAATGCCATTTTTCTTGTTCCTGACTTGATCCGGGGGGATGGGGGGATGAAGTCGAGAAGGAGAGGAAAAGCAGATGCAAAATACCAGTCGGACTCATTTTTAATGTGAGGAGCCGGGAAAGGAGTTGGACATATACGAGACAATTTTACCTGTTGGCAAATTGACCTAAATGGGCTTTGGTCTCAGCAATAAATGTGACAAGATGCACAAGTTTAAAAAAAGAAAAGAAACTTGACTTGATTAATAAGACACATTAGAAAGTACAACATGCATTTGGAGAAAAGCAAACCTTTCACTTGAAATAGTCTTTTATTTTTTTTTAACCGTTGTTCAACAGTGAATGGAACGGCTCTGCTCATAAATCTGTCAGCTTTTTGGCGAGCCTCCGATCCAGATATTATACGGTGTTCCATGCTCAGGCACTTACCAGGAGAGATTGGGAAGGAAAGCAGGAGAGGCCACACAGCGGCAGCGTAATGAAATCTGACGTCGGGAGAGACACGTTCAAGTAGGATTAGAATTGCAGTTGTTCGGCTCCCGGTTAGGACCAGAAAGGGTGCAGGCCAAGCGTGACAAATCCTGTAGAAGTGAATGATTGAGCACGACCAGGACACAGGGCAATAGGCCTGACTCTTCCAGCAGGGGAGGTCACAGTGATGTGGGTGGGAAGCCCAAGCCATTTTAATTCGCTGTGCGGTGCGACACGAATCAGGAAAATCTCCCTGAAGTGGAGAATTTGAAATGAAACCACGAATGTCTGGAGAGAGCTGGCTGGGCCTGGTGAAAGGTGTGATATGAAGCCCGGCCTTAATCTTCCAGTGCCTGGCCAGTGCTTTACAGGGCACTGCTGCAGATAGAGGCGCCGATTTTTGTAAATGTTGGCAGCGATATCAAGAATCATCCTGCTTGGCCAACAAAACTACGCTATAGCATGGGAAAAAGATGTGGTGGCCAGGAAAACTCCTGGCGGGAGAGAGAGGGAGAGGGAGAGGGAGAGAGAGAGAGTGTGTGTGTGTTCTTTCCCCAGCTGTCCTGCCACTCTCGAGTCTCTGTGAATTTTGGCCAGTGGCTCTAACTAGCTGAAGGAATGCTTTCATGTCGCTGCATAGGAACAGGGATGGAAGTATTAAAACAATTCAAAACATGACCCTCATTTATTAGAAGTCGTCTGTTTCCTATGAGCAAGCGCTAATTAGTGGCCGCGGCCGCGGATGAAAGGACGAGGGAAGAGAATGGAGAGAGAGAGAGAGAGAGAGAGAGAGAAGTCAGAGGAGGGAATCAAAGCGCGCGCCGCTGCCAAATGTTACTTAGTGTCACATGCTTCAAACAGCATCACTATTAGAGTTGGACATGCGAGCTGAGCTCAATAATCATTTACACATTGGCCAGGGTTTGATCAAGACCACTCTGTGTTTGTTTGGCAACTGCAAAAGTGAGCGTAAACAAAAATGGGCTACGTTTACGTTCACATAGGGGAGAAACCATGTGTATGTGCACATACAGGCTTCACGACAGCATTTCTCGCCATCCCTGCGAGATGTATGGAAATTATTCAAGGAAAGTGAGCACCCACGCCGTCACACGCTTTCTTCCCTCTGTGTTTCTCTACACTGGTGTCGCACTGGGATTCGTACTAATCAATCCAGAAGCACAAGAGCTTGTTTTCTAATATACATTTCATGCAGTATTTCACGAGGTGGTACTTCGCCTGGACTCAAAGGCAGCAGGAATAGCCTCCAGCTGCACATCATCCTGAGTGCAGGAAGAAAATGAGATGGGAACTCTCTAATTTCCTTGGCTCTTTAACTTTATTACGCTTTTAGTTTCCCCTTAAATGCTGGCAGAAACACCTTGGCCGAATCTGAAAACTGCAGTCTCATAGTCAGTTGTCTGCTAATAAGTTCACGCATCAAGGGCTGCATGATTATCTAATCATTTCTCATCTTGATTTTTTTTTTTTTTTTCTTTTTAGGTAATTAACCATTGGAGGAACCATTAAGTTCTATAATTTCAATGATAGCAAATATGAACCTTGGCAGTATTTCAGAGTTAGTTTAAACCTTTGCAAAATAGAACTTGGATGCCCTACGTTCTATGCCAGTGCTGTCAAATCAGCCATTCACTAAGTGACGCCACACATGTCACATGCAGTGTTGGAAAAGTAATGAGCAACACGTAACGCTGCTACGTAATTTAATTACAAAATAAAGATGATCGCAATCAGTTACATTACTAGATTTTTTTGTGTGGAATTATCCATGCATCCATTTTCAATACCCACTTCTTGCTGAGCTCAGGGTTGCAGGGGTCTGCTAGAGCAGGATGATAAGTCGCCTGGACAAGTCGCCAGTTCATCGCAGGGCCACGTGGAGACTAACAAAGACAAACAAGCATTCGCACTCACACCTACAGTCAGTTCAGAGTTTCCAATTCACCTCAATGCATGTTTTTGGACTGTTGAAAGAGGTCAAAGTCTTGTGGAATTACTCGTGATTGAAATTTTAATTGCATCTGGTCAATTTTTACAACAAAATCCTGGGATTTGTGTTTAATAATTCTATTTTCTGGTGCTTGTGATTGGTTCTCCTGTCAAGTTTGGAATTGCAGCGCCTTTACCGCTCGCCTCCCAGTTGAATTGTCAGTTGAAAAGAGTACTGCTGAAAGCTTAACACTGCCAGGTACAGAACATTTATTCAAAATTTAAAAGCAGGTAATCAAACTGTAATCTAATGTAATCAGCTACATTACATTGACAAAGTTATCAAAAAATAGTTACACTTCTGTTACATTTTTAATAAGGTAACTTGAAATTGTAACCAATTACGTTTTAATAATTTTTAAGAATTGAATTTGATAGTCCAAACCAATTTTTCAAGATGGCCATTCTATTAGATATACTGAGATATCGAGGATGAGCATGGAGGTGCTGCTGAGACTCAGGCCTCAGGATAGTAAATTATGTAGAGCGCATGTAGTAGTACAGTATGTATGTATATACTATGTACAAAAATAACGTTGAAGTCACTCTGATGTCTCTGCGCTGCACTGCGGTAGTAAGTTAATTTGCTCAGTGTTTAAACTTTTTTTTAATATAAATATTTAGGCAATGATAGCTTTAGTAATGAAGGTCCAGAAGCAGAAGAAGAACACAATCTTAATTTCTATTGGGTGAACGTTTTGCTCAGTTTCCTAACAATAACGAAAGGAAATATCCATTTCTTTTCAACTCAAGATGTCGAACTGCAACACATTCTCAGAGCAGAAATGTGTCGGTTCACCACACTGCGAACATTCACACCTGAAAATACTGCGGGCTCGCTGCTGGATCCCGTGTTTGCACAGCTGCCACCTTTTTTTAAATATCTTTCGCCATCATACAAAACCGTCTACCAGCTACAAGACAAAAACAGAACAGAAGCCCTCTGGTAACACAGCTCCTGCTTTGAGCTGAAAGACAAGCCGTGGAACCCGTGGACTGCCGCGTCTCCATCCAGCCACCGGACGTCCGCTCTCACGGTTGGACCGGACAGACTGATGTTGACACAGAAATATGAAGAGATTTTAACTGGAGGCGCTGTGGCTTTCAGCCCCAGTCTGGACTGGATGTGGACTCAGTCGGGGTCAGTATCAGACCAGTGCCTGACGCTTGAACGCAGCAAAGCGTAAAGCATTTAGGCTTATTCATTAAACCAACATTTCTACACAAAATCTCACTGATATGGTGCAGACATAAGCAATTGTGAACTAATTGCAAATAGAGAGACTGTTGTTACCAAGGTTGTTTGTTCAGGTGAAAGTAGCATTAGCAAAAATGTGGAAGGAAACAACCAGAAGTAGAAGCTTCAGTTTCTGTCTCTTATCATTATTATTATTATTATTATTATTATTATTATTATTATTATTATTATTATTATTATTATTATTATTTTATTTTTATTTTATTTATTTTTTTAAGATTTCCAGGGCCAACTCAGCCATGAAACGTTGACACCCCTCCCCGACCCACAGTTTAGCAATCACAGATTTATCAGCTCCTAATTTTCAGAGTCATTAGCCAGCAGCAGCAGCAGCAGCAGCAGCAGCATTTATATCAAAACTTAGAGAACAGAGATCTTATCTGCTGCTTTTTATAACCATAAACCCCTAGAGTCTGTCACCGAGTGCTAATTTCTATAAAAACACAATGCTTTATCAGCACGTCATTCAGCTGCAGCTTGAACTCTAGACTGAGCACTTTAGATTGTTTTCACCTTAGAACAGAAGAACAAAAATCAGTTTCAATGACATGGTTTGGCCTGTTTGCATTGAGTGTTGTAGATCTAAGAAAAATTCAATACCCCTGTTTACAGTGGAAATTCTATATCTGCCTGGTGTGCGTGTGTGTGTATGTGAGAAAGAGAGAGAGAGAGAGAGTGAAAGAGAGAGTTTGGTAGTGAATGGAAGCTTGTTTTTTTTAAATGTGCCCCTAACAGGTCTGAGGTTAAGGTCAAGGTAAGATAAGGTTTCACTTGCTTCATTTGCGGCGCTGATAAGAACTCTGGGAAAACAGAAAAGCACTTTTCCTCCCACTCGCACCTTAATATCTCACATCCCAGCACTAAAGCAGCCAGAAGCACTGCAGACATTCCTGGACACTCAAGATTTGATCATGTGGGATTTGTTCCATTCACAAATATTTGCTCAGTGGCAAAGTTTCCTATTTTCTCTGGACACACGGGTTTAAACGCAGGTTGTGCTTCTGGATCAAGGTTGGGTTTCAACACTCGGTATGACGGGCAACTTAAGATGAACCTTCAAAATAAGAGTAGCTTGCCGGATACAGCAGAATAAATAACACACCTTGTGTGTCATCAACCACGTCTGTTTTCCATGTGTTGAAATTTGGGATAAAAGTTTTATTGACTGATATCGAAGCGCTTTTATCTTGTGCGAGACATCTTCTCATTTCTATGCAAAGTCTGCTCTGTTTTATGTCTTCCTGTCATTTCCTTCATCAGTTTCACATGGTCCTGTTGACCAACCGTTTCTGGTGTTTCTCAGTCGCATTTGTTGGTCAGATGTGTGTGAAAGCTCCACACAGCTGACCTTCTTCTCAGTTTATGTGTCACCATTTTATGTGATTTTTAGGAGTCTGGACCTTCAAGTCAATGCCTTTTTACTTTTGAATAAACCTTTCCACTCAACCTGAATCTGCCTCAAGCATCTGCACCTGGAATCTAATTCCTATTTTTCTTTTTTTTCTTTCGTTCTTGGCAGGTGGTGCCACAGTAAATGCAAGAACCTACATTCAGAACCAAAAGAAGGCAAAGGGAATAATTAAAAAAAAAACAACCTGCAAGCCAGATTTTTGGTTGCTGTAGAAATTTACAAGTCATTTCTAACTTGTATTTGTGAAAGTTATATTCACATCATGGCTTCAGTTAAAAGTCTGGCTGCCGTCCAAAACAACCAGGAGAACTTCGATTGGACCCAGAAGCACTGGTCTCAGGGCTGTGATAAACTCAGCGTAAGCCGTCAGTTGTAATAATGAGTGGGCAGGTCTTGTTACGTGCTGATCTGGGAGAAAGAATGAGCCTCTTGTTTTTTTGTTGTTGTTTTTTTTTTTTCTGCTTCTGATTTTAGCCACCCCATTCATCGTTTTTACTCTGGCCATCAGCCAGTTTTTTTTTTTGGGGGGGGGGGGGGGTTGTTCGCAGGATAGAGTTCATGGGCTTATTCAATTTGGTCCACTGTTTGCCAAACACAATAAGAAAAATAAGACCATTAGATTTACTTTGCCTCCCCGTTTTACTTTTCTATCTTGCTTCTGCAGAAAAGAGGTGCTGGGGCCTATCACAGCTGTTTTGAGGTTGAGGTTGAACAAGTTGCACAGACAAATAGACTATCCACACAGCCATCCACGTCACATCTACTGCCAGTTTACTTGCTGATGTGGCTAATTTTCATGTTTTTGGACTGTGGGAGGAAGGCGGAGTTCCTGGGGAACCCA
Organism: Nelusetta ayraudi; assembly: GCF_046127955.1. Lineage (NCBI taxonomy): Eukaryota > Metazoa > Chordata > Actinopteri > Tetraodontiformes > Monacanthidae > Nelusetta > Nelusetta ayraudi. The sequence continues at coordinate 4,470,553 of NW_027466142.1, forward strand.
CACAAACACAGGGAGAACATGCAATTTTATGAGACAACAGTGCTAACCGGTGATCCCCCCCCGACCCCCTCTTCTTTTATTTTAGTGAATATTCACCATTGTGGTAACATGGTAATTTGATCTCCAGTGATTGAAAGGCTAAAATAAGATATTTTTGCAAAAGGTGTTTTTTTTTTTTTTTTTTTTTTTTTTTTAATAAATTAGTTTTATTTTAATGTGTCTATGTTAGCTTGTTGAATGGACATGTGAGAGGACACAACATGTCCGACAATTAACACTACTCCATATGTGTTGTGTCTTATCCTGTATTCCAATTTGTGAACCTTAAAAGGAAAGAGTGGTATTTTTATGCTGGTATTTGTAACAATAGAAGTATTGTTCCGGTTTTATGTTGTTGTTCCGGGGGGACGGATTTAAACAATGCACACACAGAGACGTAGTGCAGCTCTCTAACTCCAGACGAAGTTAGAGTGCTGATGGAAATGTTGAATAAAAGTTACATCAGAAGAAACCAGGGGAAAGTTTATTTTTTCATTCTGCGGTACAGATGAAACAAGACACAGAGTGAAACAGTATTGAATAGGATACTCTGCCTCTTTGAGGAGAAACAGCCCAGTAGCTACACAGAAACTGAGAAACGAGTGACTGAGGGAGCTGCAAATTATGACTAATAGTCTAAATAATTTAGCAAACTCTATGGAGGATAAATCATAACAAACACTGTTGATTTAAATGCAAGTTGTTTAGAAATAAGGGACAGTTCTCCATTTTTCTTACAACTCCTCCCATCAGGATCCCCTCACATTCTTCCACCAAAAAAAATAAACAGATACAAACGTTCCTTTACACCCATTGGAATCTCCCTTCTTAATTCCAAAAGGAAAGATGTTACAACCAGCTCGTGGGGGGAAAGGGAAGTAACATAAAACCAGATGTACGTGGTGAAACAAAAGTTATTTATTACAAAAAATAAGAAAGGCGGATATAAACAAAGGTTGAGGTGGACAAGGAACTTAATGGGTGCTGGTTGGGGGGGGAAGAAAGAACAAAAAGAGATTTCCTAGAAGTGTTACGTACCTCACTAATTGGGTAACATAAAGGAAAACAACAACCTAACTATCTACTCTTAACTAACCAAAAAAGGAAATACAGAACTCAACAGCACCCATCTCTAATGTGACTAACAAAGGATCTAAGGTGAAGTGCACGAGGGAATGTGAAAGGTAAAACTAAAGTTCCTCTTGCAGTCTCAACCAAAGACCCAAACTAATGCCCCAAACAAAACAACACGTTTTTGCAGTCAAGTGCCTCCAAGTTTGAGGGCGCCTACAGCCAGCTCCCGAATGGAGGCCGGCCAGCGTCTTTATGCTCTCCCTCTTTTCCAGGGCCTTTCCGTGATTGGTGGAGATCTCTTCGGGCAGGTCCAGCCCTCGGCAGCCCAGGTGCACGGCATCTGGGTAATGCTGGACAGCCACACCCACACTCGCACATCCATACACACACACATACACAGAGCAGGAGAGAGAGAGAGAGAGAGAGAGAGAGACGCACGCACACACACACACAATACCGCGGAAACGGCAGCGGCCGTAACAAAGGAGAACTCCCAGTTAGCGCTTTTATAAATGATAAGATTATTCTATGCTGTTATTTTATATCTATATAAGGGATCTCAGGAAGGTTGATGATGTCCCCTTTCCCCCAACCAGTGTGTCTTTAATTAGCATGGCCACACCATTTTCTTTCATAATCTCACTTACCTGTGCTTCCATGTTTATATGTATTGTACTGTATAAGTATACCATGTCATGTGTTTTTGGCCCACACTGCTGATTGCACTACACACGGCAAATGAATTTTCCCATTGGTGACACTAAAGTTCTGTTCTATTGTCTTCAATTGTATCCTATTGCTACAGGGTATCATCAACAGGACTCATTGTGCTTATTTCAAATGGGTTTCTCTGTGCAGAAAAAACAACCTGAAGAAAATCTTGATTGATTTACAATTAACGAGTTGCTTGCACGGGTGACACGGTGGCGCAGTGGTTAGTGCTGCTGCCTCACAGCAAGAAGGTCGTGGGTTCGATTCCGGGGCCCGGGCCTGGGACCTTTCTGTGTGGAGCATGTTCTCCCTGTGTCTGCATGGGTTCTCTCCGGGTTCTCCGGCTTCCTGCCACAGTCCAAAAACATGCATGTGAGGTCAATTGAACACTCTAAATTGTCCGTAGGTGTGCATGTGAGTGTGAATGGTTGTCTGTTTCTATGTGGCCCTGTGATGAACTGGTGACTTGTCCAGGGTGTCACCCTGCCTTCGCCCTAAGACAGCTGGGATAGGCTCCAGCAGACCCCCGTGACCCTGAATGGGAATAAGCGGGTATAGAAGATGAATGAATGAATGAATGAGTTGCTTACACGGTTGCACTTTGAAAATCCCTTTGGGGCAATTTCTTTTTCTCCAAAAGTGAGGGTACAAATTCCTTGAGTCCCTCCACTGTGGACTGTTTCATTGTTTAGAACATACAGTACACTGTATGCACACTGGCTGCCACCCTGGCCTGGTAGATGGATGATTTATCTCTCGTGATTCTTGTTTGTGCTGTTTAATAACCTGGAACTGAAATTTATTTTCGGCAATGGCCTTCTAACAATAACTTTTAGCCTACTGCCGTTGTTTAGTAAAATCTTTTTCAGAGGGAAAATGCAGCAGAAAAAAGAAAAGGTTTGGCATAAGATATCTGAATTGCATGGACATTATGGAGTTAAAATTGACACACAGGCACCACTGAGGTCAGGTCTAGGCCTGCAATTATACTGAATTCAGCACTACAACAGCCACAAACTGCAGCTTTTTTACGTGTTTATGAATAGTGTGGTCTAATTTTGTGATGTGTGCAGTTTGGATATATACAGGAACATGTTCTATATTCTATGTAATGGGACACCCACACTGTTGAGCGAGAGTGCACTTCAAACGGTAGATAAATGTCTCTGTAACAGTGCCTGCAGCATTTGAACCAACAGGTTGTAAGCGCATACAGTACATAGCGTATATTAATTGCAACATGCATGCACGCTATTCCAGGTCAGTGGCTGTCAGGCGATCAGCATTGATTGATTTATTAGGCATGCAAGAGAAAAAAAAACAACTGTCAGCAAGTGGGGCATGGAGATTGCAAAGTGATGCATGATGAATTGTCTACACTAGAATTTCAGGATAGTGCTTGGTCACGCGTAGTTGCACACAAAAGTGCAAACGTGAAGGAACTTAAACATTCTCTAACACAGCAAAGCAGATGATCTGTACTTAGAGCCTGGGAGTCTAAACTGTTTCCCATTCCTCCATCTGCCTCTGTGCAAGGAAAACCACGGGTTCCCAGTTGTCCAAATCTAGTCTAGTCTGGGCTTTAATTGCCAAGTTGTAGCCTAAGACTTCATTCTTAGTTACGATGACATGAGCTACAAGCTAATGGAAACTTGTTTAGACTGGAGCACACGGCAATGGAATGGTACAATGGAAACCTTTTTATCAGGATCTTTAACAGGACTAAATTTCCCCGTAGACCCCTGCGCTACTTCAAGGACTTCTGACACGTCCAGATTAAAAGATCTACTTTCGTTCTGAGCGTTTCTCTTCTTTCTTACGTTTCCATCATTATGCTTCTTGTGGAGTGTTTAGTCTGGTTGTCCGACAGCTCAAATAATCTCCAACAATATTTGAAGCGCTTCAACACGAGTATTTACAAAACACAAGAGTGGTGTGCAAACATCAAAGTCACTGTGATCAAATACTGAGAGTGGTGAAGATTATTGTAGAGCGTGTTCATCAATCAAACTTATCAAAGAAGGATTTTATTAACTTCAATGCAATTTATGAAGTTAGAGGCATTTAATCCAAATGTCCAAATGTAGGCATCAAATCACATACATTCATTTGTATATTTAAACGCAACTCGCTTCAGCGCACTACATACACTAATGTATGGTGTCCAAATGATGCCCTAAATCAAGTAATTCCATTTGGTAGGCACATTTTGTTCCACAAGCCCCACCTCACTAATAACACCTGGCTAAAATGTGTTGCTGCACTCTGTCCTCTTGGTGCTAACATGTCGGGTTCTGACCCACAGAGAGCACCAGAAACAGACAGCTGTTCAGGAGCATTTTCTTTTAACAGTCTGGGGAACACCACAGGCAGTCAGCAATGGCAGAAAAATGATTCCAGACTTAGGCAAGGGTCAGTAAAAAGGGAGTCTCGCAAAAGTACATGAACACTGTAAGTAGTGATGTTCGCTACTGCAAAATTTCTTTCCGATCCAATGCTGATACTTTGTGCAAATTCCTGTGTGTGTGTGTGTGTGTGTGTGTGTGTGTGTGTGTGTGTGTGTGTGTGTGTAAAATAATAGGGCAAAACAAATGATGAGGCTACTCAGATTGAACTACATGTAGTGTTGCCATGCTGCTCGCACTAAAGGGATACGAACAGTTGCTAATTGAAGAATACTAGATGAATCAAAGTGAAAAAGCCAGAAAATATTTTAATATATAAATGCCATAATAATTGCGCTAGTTTGTTGATACCAACATGCAACAATTAAAGCAAATTAGAGTGATTGTCAATCATTTTCAATGCCCACTTCTTCCTGAACTCAGGACTCCAACAGCAAGAGTTGTTAGCACATTTTCTCCATGGGTAGTTGCTGCCTGCAGTACCGAAGGACTCCACCAGTGACGTCTGTCTTGCCCAAGCAGCAGCATCTGCCAATGTGCCCTGCGTGCTGCAGTCCTTACACACACTTACATAGGCGAAAGAGGAAGACAATATCTCGAGTAGTTTAGTTAGTTTTCATTTTGTTCTTATTCATGCTATACATTGCCGGAAATTACTAAAGTATCAAAAGTATTGATAATGTGATTTTAGAATGGATTTTAGACCATCGAGAACTGGTATCAGGATTATCAATATTTTAGCATCGATTTGCATCACTTTCTATAGGCAAAAGAAACAAGAGAATAAACTGTGTTAAAGGAACCAGACAGGTGCTCAATACTTGACAGCTCACAAGTGGCAAACACACACACCTGGAGAAGCAGGTCAATTTAAAGCCAGGAGGAAAGAAGATAACGAGACTCAGGTGAAGACAGCTGGCCATCACACATAGCGAATAGAAACATCAAGACCAACACAAACAGGGAGTTTGTCTACAACATTTGACAAAAATAGAAACACTCCACAAAGCACCTGAATTTTGCCACTGTGGGACAAAGTGTTATCTTATTATGTAAGCAACCCAGTTGACAGTTTGCATTGCTGCGGAGGTGCTATGCCACAGTATGGCTGTTGTCAGCTCCGCTGCCATCTCTCACCTTCACACGGGTACGAGAAGTTGGTCAGTGGCAACAACGGTGACTATTTTAAACAGTGGCCATTCTGCACTCCTCAATGGGCCATCGCCTGAGCATACTGTATGCAAAGTGCATCATGGGTCAGAAAGTGCTTGGCTATAAATTCCTGATTATACTGTACAATATTTGTTCATGTGTGTACACAACAGATTATTTCATTTTCTTTTGAAAAAAATGAATATTGACTGGTGGAAGTGTTGGTGTGATCTGTGTCAGCAACCCAGACTGTAATTAATCTCTACATTCTTATCATTCCCAATTGGCTGCTGGGATTGGATTCAAGCTAGTCATTTAATCTCTATGTAAACAACATAGTTCAACTAAACTAATACGGATTCATTAAAAAAAAAAAAAAAGATTAATTTAGTCATGTCACTTCAAACCTATCAAGCTTCATCTGCATTTCTGAGGCTATTCCTGGATCAATGTAGATAGATAGATAGATAGATAGATAGATAGATAGATAGATAGATAGATAGATAGATAGATCAGTCAAAGTCCAGAAAGACATTTTCTACTATCTGTTTTATTCCCATGAGGGAGTGTTTATGAATCTGTCCTCCCTCTCTGTGATATCTCTGTCTGCTTTTATCTGACAGGGTCAGTGGACTCCATGGCCTTGCCTTCTCACTTTGTAGGTCTGTTCTGAAACCCAACACTGGCATCAGGAGTCACCTTCCAGGCATGGCTTGAATGCCCTCCACAGTCCCCGTGCCTCACTGTCACAAGACCGAGGTTGCCTCCGGGGTCACGATCGAGATTGGCGCTATTGGCCGAGACCTGCGATGGTCCTTACATAACTTCACATTTCATTGCAGGGCATCCGGTGGCCGCAGGAGGGGTGTGGGGGAGACCACAGGGCGCACCATCAAAGCGCACCATCATTTGTTTGACCACAGTTGTGTTTGCGCTGCCAGGTGAGCAGTGATCCCCCCCCTCAGGCACCCTCCCTCTTCCGTCCCCAAGCTCAAACACTGTGCAAGACGTAAAGTAACCAGGACTACTGAGGGAACATGTTTTATATTCATGTCATGCCTGCTTTGCTTGTCACAAGGTTTTTAGAGAAAATTACAATTGATGAAAAACATTTTTAAAGGAAGTGTTGTGTGAGTTGTGTGTCAGAAACAAAGCTATTCAAGGTTCGGGGCAGATTTGAGTGGTAAGTGGGACATTCCATTAGATTTTTTTTTCTTCAAATCTAATCTTAAAAACATGCAGACAGTTTTTGTTTGCATGTTATTCATGCCAACTGATTCTTAATGCAGTTGCTGCTGACAGCTGCCGATGCTAAAAGTCACAAATCAACGTTAATAAACTGGCCACCACCACTCCAAGATCAATAGTCATGAGGACCCTGTGTGTGTGTGTGTGTGTGTGTGTGTGTGTGTGTGTGTGTGTGTGTGTGTGTGTGTGTGCGTGGAAGAGGATATCTGCTGACATGACAGGAAGACTTAAGCAGGACAGAACCTGAGCCCCGCTCAGACCACCCGCGCTGCCTCTAGCCTGTCCAAACAGCCTCAACGTCTTAAATCCCGTTAGCACTTGCTTTAGTCCAATATATTTTTCAGGAAAAGTTCAATGAAATAAGTTACAGAAAATAATTGAAATAGTCCATCATCCGGCAACAGAATGAAAAAAGGACAAATATTAATAAATAAATGGAAAGCGAGGAAAAAGGACAATATTGTTCTTCAACCACATTAAAATGTAAAGAAATACCTTAGATTTTAGTCATTTACTTGAACCTGGCCAGACGTGAACTTTGGCATTGGCGCAGAACCTGGACGGGAAGAGCTGATGTCTCACAGTTCCGCTACATCACACTTCCAAACTAGTTCACATATTGACAGCCAAAGACTGAAATCACTTTCTGACAGGTGACGTGACTCAAAGCAGGGGATAGAGTGGAGGATTGAGTTGCTGCAGAGACAAAATATCTATGTACACACGTTTTCTCTTGGCATTTCCAAAAGATTGACATGATAGAAGAACAAGATAGAAATGAAAATGCTACATATTGCTTAGCTGTCTGGTAAAGTTACTGAAGTTTAAAGCCGGCAGCAAATCTGATACTGCTTGCGACTGGTACAAGCTGGAGCGTATGAAAGCTGAGACGCTGCAGATTTCAGAGATATAAGTCTTTGCTGCTCTGTGTCCAAAACTCGTCGGTGAATTTTTTTTTTAGTAGATTGCTCAGAAACGGCCACTGGTTTTTATATATTTGACCAAGAAACTTTGGTCATTCAAGTCTTTTCTTTTTCACAAGTGTTGTGCACTTTGTTTTAAAGTGTTCCATGTGGTGTATTGAAGATCTAAATATCGATCCAAACGTCAATGCCAATGTTGGTATTTGTCTTGATTTGCCAGTGTAATGAGATTGATACTTTAGTTTCAGCCACCTGGACACACTGCTGCTGATTCATCAGAGAGATGATCATGTCAGTATCAGTATTAGCATTGGCAATACTGCTGGCGTACTCGCTTGGTTTTGCATCAATACCAAATTCTACTGGGCTCTATCCCTACATCTGGCCCACACAGACATTAAAGACACAGACACAGCACACTTGGCAAGTTATCGGGAGCAGCTAACGGTTTTCCCTTAGCTGGTGGAAAATACTAATTGGAATCACACCCATCGACATGGTCCCACAGTGTGAAGGTGAGGAAGCCACTAGTTGGAGAAGATTGCCAGTGTGTGACTTCATGAACCAATGCCCTGTTATAGTTAAGAAACATGACAGGTGGATTCAAGTTTCAAACTTTATTTTCACGCAGGAAAAAAATGGTGTAAAGAAAGACGAAAAAAATGCAGAATAATAAATGTGCATCGTTTAGCTTTGTGACTTATATTTGAGATGTTATGGAATTTCTGTTTTAATGATGAAGTGCAGACACTGGAGTTTCACTCAATGCAGTTTTGTGTTAGTTTTGGCCCACAAGAAGACCACATCTTACAGCCTATACATCAGCATAAAGAAATATATTATCATTATTAACAATCACGTTTTTGTTTTGTTTTTTTACTTTTGTTTTTGCCTCCTTGTGAGCTTGACTGTGCGTCTCTACACAAGCTTTCTTTCAAAAACAACATTCCTTTTTTGTGTTGTAGCATTTCAGCCTGACTCCCGTCAAGCCATGAAGAATTTCCTGCCTGGGATTTTTACCGCATAGATTCAAATAAACTGGCCATGCTTCAAAATAATGCAAAATTGTTATGAAAAATGGAAGCGAAAAAGCCTGTTCCTCTAGCAGGAGAGCGCCTGGATGCCTGCAGCTCTGCCTGCAGCTCTGCCTGCCATCCCCTGTGGATAGAGTGTCGAGGTGTTGAAACGGCCCATTGAGCCAGAATGTTTGCTATACACAGTGGGCAGAACGCAGCGGCCATCTGTCCACAGCTCACAGCCACCGCTGTGATCTGCAGCAGCTCCCTCCTACAAGCGACCAACCCTCTGGGGCCAGTGGAAACCCTCCCACTGAACCCCCCCCCCCCCTTCCCCCACCCCCTATCTGTGCTTTAGCCCTTCAGCAGCCCAGCGCTGAAGTGGACTGGAAGATCATCATCTCACTCAATACCTATGTTCTTCCCCCAACCCCGCCCAAAAAAGAGTTCTGAAAATGAACATGAGGCAATTTTTTTGCCCACATTTGACTCAGAAAACCCAAAGACTTTGTTTGCCCTCAAAGGAATGTGTTCCTCTCAAATGCCATGCCCTTACCAGAGAATGCATGGGAAGCCTGCACAAAGCCAACATTGTTCCACTGCCCCGTTGAAATGCACATGGAGATGTTGCCGGACAGGAAAAAAAAAGAATCGCCCTGCATTGTGGCTGAGACAGTTGCTGGCAGATTGGACGTGTGTGAGCAGAACACAGATGACAAACAAAACCAGAGCAGTGTGGTTTTTAATGCAGATTAAAGAAAAATGTAAATATTATGAGCACATTCTCATAAAGAGGCAAAAAGGTAAAGCAGTTTGATGAAATTCAGCAGGAATCCTTGATACTGGGAACATTTTGTGCTGTAAAAAATGCAAAATGCAAAGCATGCAGATATTTTTCCTCTACCGTCAAGCAGTCCACACAGCCACTGGGAAAGAATGCACAGTTAGATATCGCTGATCACTTCAGTGTGAACTTTCCACAAATATCCAACATATTTTTTGTGGATCAGGGTTTGATTGGTCTCATGCTGTCGTAACAAACTACAATTCAGTAAATCACACTCTAAATAGTGGTCAAAGGTAGCTGCAATGCCCTTCCTGTCAAGGAAAAAAGGTGTTTTAACAGTTTTAGCTTACAGAGAAACAGAATTAATTCACAGCCACAACTGCGGAATCTCCAGAGCTGCTGCAGACAGATTCATTGTTATGTAATGAAAACCGTTTGGCCAAAGGAAGAGGAAAAGGTTTACTTTCCATGAGCTTCCAGTTGCAGTTTGAAGACGATAGAAAGTTACTTTGGTTTCTGCAAAAATACAAAGTCATTTCGTTTCTCATTAGGACCAAGTTTCATGCTTTTGTTAAAAAAAAAATCCCCAAACCAAATGGTTGATTTTAAATATTTTCAAAAAATCTCCTTAAACAGAGCTGTTGATAGCGGCAAATATATGAAGAGAGAACTGGCATGAAAACCAGTATTAGTACAAACATCACCATCAAAACAACACCAGTATAAACACCCTAAACATTTATCAAATGTATCATTCAGATATATACGTATATATATATATATATATATATATATATATAAATCATGTATTTTTTTCACTCTTTGCTTATTTCTTCCCGACCAGAAGCTGATCCTTTCTTCACATGGCAGTGGAGTGTGAGTGGCAGAGAGCCCCCTACTTGCCTCCCTGCAGCCGCTGCACGTCAGCCGAACCTCAGCTTCCCTTTCAGTTTCTTGCCGTTAACACAAGAGCCAAAGCAAAATCAGCGGAGCCATTCGCCGGCACCCCCGTGTTCGGCTCCACCGCCCTCCAAAGGTCAATTACAGAGAGGACTCAAAGGACTCGCCCGGCCATCTGCAAGGAATTTGAGAGTGTAAGTCTGAGATTCTTGTCAGGTCAAACGAAAGAAATAAACAGACCAATCAATCAGCGCAGCGCTAAATGACTCACCCTTCCATTATGGTTTGGGGCTAATGGCAAGTTAATGTCTTACTTGCAAAATGGCTTTGGACCATCAGGGAGAGACCTGACACTCTGGTGAGCCGCTATCCTGCGTGATTCACGTGATGAGGTTATGTGAGGACCTATCACTTTGCACCGAAAGGCACGGGCAGAAATCATTCGATACACAAAAATGTGCAGCAGCTAGCTAGCTAGCGGGGAGAAAAACAAAGCTTGTTTGAAGAGGAATTAGACGGAAGACACGGCAGGGAGTGAAAGGGATTCAGGAGATTAGAACGTATTCCAGGGAAAGAAGGAGTGTGGAGGTTGGGGGGGGGGTCTGAGGCGTAACTCTGCAAGGGGCAATGTTGCACTTTCCTTTCAAGACCACCGGTGTCTGTGGCAGCCCTCATTAGCGCTATGAATAGGCAGCTATTTATGTTTGTGCAACAGAATCCTGGGCTTTTTATGACTGTTTACCATGAAGGGAATCTTGCTAAGAGCTCGCTACCACTATTGGGTGTAACAAATAAACGATGGCCACTAGTAGCCATGGGACAAACCATAGTTCTGAAAGAAAAAAGGCATTTGTATTTCCTCCTACTCAGAGAGCCACGTTAGCGAGCTTCATCTGCATGTCTTAAAATGGAGCCAGCAAAGCAAAGCGCAGCACACCGACTTGAACACCTAAATACCTCTGAGTTGCTGCGCAAACAGTTCTCGTGGTGAGTGCACAGCTCTGCACTGTCACGCTTTATAATGTTGCACTTGCGGTAAGTAAACCGCTGGGAATGTCGGCCAAGGCTGTTTGAATTCCGGGCTCTTCGGGCTGCTCCTTAACTCTCCTGCGAGCTGCCCACGTTTGATCTAATGAGGCACAGAGACCTGAAGGAGAAGCATTCATTTTCCTCAGAGCCCCGTCAGTCTGTATTTATTATTTCAATATGTAGGACAGGCGTCTCTAATTGCTTGAGCAGGTATGTGTGTGTGCGCATGTGTGTGCGTGCGCGCGTGCGTGCTCGCGCTCGCCAGGCAGCACAGCTGGCCTCGCATTGGTTTAAACGCTTCCTGCTTGTTGTTTTTATGTGTCAACATTAAATGGAACCACATGATATCAATGGTTTTGTGCACATGTGGAGGAAACGCTCGTCCCCGGAGCTGCTGGCCGCGTCGGCCGGACGAATCGATTGGCCAATCAATGGGAACGTTGGCATGACAGCAGCGGTCGTTAAAAGTTCCAGCAGCAGCCGATGTTGAGAACGAAGGTGCGGAGCAACGGACGGGAATCACTCAAAGTACTGACGTCAAAAGATGTTTTTTTTTGTGTGTGTGTGTGTGTGTGTGTGTGTGTGTGTTTTTGCCGGAAACTAGGTGTGGCAGTCTGGGTGGCGTGTGTGTGTCGCATTCACTGTGTGAGTCACAGTCTGCAGTGACACACACAGACACCCCAATCTATATGCTAGGTTTGTGCAGAGGTGGTATTCACATTCAGTACTTAAGTATGGATACTTGTGGCAAAAAATACTCAGGTAAAAGTAAAAGTACTGATTCAACTCAAGTAAAAGTAAGAAAATTCAGCTTTTATACTTAAGCACAAAGTAAAAATGATATATATATATATATATTTTTTAAACTAATGAAACAATGCATTCGTTGTTACATACATGTTGACACTTTGAATAATAATAACCAATGTTATTTTCACCATGTTCATTTTACTCTGGCCCCCAAAGCCAAAATAATCTCCCTCTTAACTGTGACTGTGTTATTTGGAACTACAGAACAGCAAGGTTGAAATGGCATAAAATATTAAAGTAATGAAGTATTATTTAGTAGTACCGCCCACCTATGTGTGTGTGTGTGTGTGTGTGTGTGTGTGTGTGTGTGTGTGTGCATGCGTGCGTGTGATGCATTGACCCAAACTAATCAAACCTGCCTACTGTACTCCCTGCATGCCTGCGCTTGCACGTTCATGTGGCCTTGCAGCAACAGTCAACCGCATGGAGATGACTTGCGAAATATTACCATCTAAAACTGAAGGAAAAGTTTTGCCTCTCAAACAACCCATTGATTCAAGAAACAATTATTGCATCAGCAAAAGCCAAACTACGTGCAGTTTTTGCTGGCAGTAGCTCAAGGAGGCCGAGCAGAGCTGGTTGAAATCCCCCTCAGTCCCAGTCGTGGATTTGAGGAAGACGCTTTAACCACATTGCCTCGTATGAACGTGACTCAGCATTGGGTGGTCGTCAGCCGAGCCGTCGGCTCACGCTGGCAGCCACCATTCTGTGGAATGTGGTGCGAATGAAAAACAGTTTCCGTGAGAGCTCTGAGTCCCATGTAGAACCGTATGTAGAAAATCCCGGCCATTGTTGTTGTTGTTATGATAAACAGTGCTGTGTGTAAATGTGAAGACACATTAAAGAAATAGTTCAAAAATATATATATATTTTTTTAGAAATACAGGTAACATTAAACGTCGTATCGCATCATAATTGTTGAAACTGAGCTAAAAGAGAAGTTAGGGCCAAATTTGCTTCTTAAGCGAGAACAAAAGAATTTGGAATATAGATCAAAGGAAACAAACATTTTTAGTTCTGAGCAAAACTGAACCACAACCGACAGAGGTGCTCAGAGGACAGAAGGACAATAATTGGTGATGTGAATCTTTGGGCGTCTCAAGAATCGATTCAAACGATTCTCAAGTCAAATGATTCGCCATTCAAAAATGTATTCAGTGCATAGTGTTAATATTAAGGCACATTCTGGAATCAAAACAGAGCAGAGTTTTTGTATAATGTGTTTGTTTTTGTTTTTTTATTTGAAAGCTATATCAACTGATTCCGATGATGTCAACAAAACTGTGCACTGTGTACGGAAGCCTGTGAGGGCACGAAGAGAGAGGGTAAAAAAAAACAATAAAAAACGGATTGAATGGATTCTTCGTGATTCTTATATCAACTGTGTTTTCCCCCCAATCCCTACTAGTTCTAGTTGTAGGTTATATAACAGATGCTATCACAGTTTTATCACTTTGTCAGCAGTAATTGTCTTGACAGGTGTCGAGCAAACAAAAAGTCACTCATCCAGGGTCTAGAGGAACTGCAGACAAAACACTGATTTTGTAACAGCAGCAGCATGAAAGGACAAAAACAGATGAGAACAGGGAACTGTTACTTGTGTAGGGTTTTCTCACTAGCTCTTCCCCTTATCTGATGGCATTGTATCCAAGATATCAATATCTTTATTAAGAATAGTTGCTAAAAAAAATTAATAAAAAAAAATTCTTTGTGATAAAACAACCTTGTGTCACCCTGCCTTTGCCATTAAAAATGGATGGATGGATGGAAAATAACCTTGAAGATATAGTGAGGGGGACATACCACATGTTTACAGCTGTAAAGATGTTGGGACACCAAGTGCTACCACTTCCTTCTTTTGTGTCCACAAATATGTTAAAAGCTTCAAGCAGGTTTTAAATGAACGCCTTCCTAAGAAAGGCAAATCAGTCCGAGCATTAAGCAGCCTGATCCTCATGCACTGAACTGAGAAACAGTCACGACAAGCTCTCAGTGTAAAAGCAGTATTTTTTCTGATGAGTGCACGGTCAAAATAAAGAGGGGAATGTGCTGACAACATAAACGTGTCATCTCCAAATTCATGGACGGTGAACGCGTCAGTCACCGGCTGGGAGCGTTGCAGAAGACTTCTCCTCGCGAAGAATGCAGGGAGTTGCCGGCGATACAAGCCATTCGCTGGCACGCCGGGGGACGTGCGATACGACGATGACGCACGCGAGGGAAACCCACCTCGGGAAAAATCAACCTTGGTTCCCGCGGCGCCCGTGAATCACCTCTGCGTGCCGGTCAGCGAAAGACAGGGGAAGACAAAAAAAACCCGAAAGTCTCGTGCCAACAGCTGCACACTAAACTCATTAACGGTGTTCCTGCAGTAGGCGATCCGCAGAGAGCCGCATTTAAAAAGTCATCTCCAATCCTGCCCAACATAAAACTTTCAGCTGTCTTTTAGAACCCCTACGCCGTCCTATTTTTCCCTCGCAGCATTTGGGCTTTGTGAGGGATAAAAGCGGCCCGTGAAAATGGATCGGGGATAATGGACGCGTTGGCTCGCGGCAAAATAGAAGCTGGCCGCTCCAGGTCCTTCCCCCTTCCAATTCAAATAGGGCCTCAGGTTTAACTGCGGCGCTGCACTTGCCACAACATTCTCGTCTCTTTATAGCTTACATCTGCACAAATCCTAAGATGACTTCCCCCCCTGGTTTGAATACGGCGGGGGGAGGAGGGCTAATGGATGAAAATATCGCTGGTGTGTGGGGGAAGCGACTTGATGGGACTGCTGGGACACAGGCAGGCTCTGTCTGAGTGAGGAGGGCTGAGAAGGCTGCAGCTTGTCGGGATTCAAACCACCCACGAGTCAGTCGTGGTAACAGCGGTCGGGACGTCCCCTCAGTCTAACCTCACGCAGCTGAGCGGACGTGAGTCTGCCAATAAGTCTCAAGTCAGAGGTCTCATTAGAGAAACAAAAAATATACATATATATGTAGGCCACAAAATTGGCATTTTCCACTCCCTTGATCATAACAGGTTGAATTAAAAGGAGCAAAACAGTGAAAGTTTTGTGTAGACGCGGCAGCAGAGTTTCTTGGCAGAATATTTTTTGTCCCTCGTAGATGTTGCACCAACAGGTGCAGGACAAATCTCAACTGCAGTGAGTATCAGAAACAAAACTCATGCAGATCATCAATAAAAGCATGAACCCCATCACCGTCAGGGACCAGACTCTGGAAGAGGTCAACAAATTCACATACCTGGGAGGTGTCAACTCATAGACAGTGGGACAGAGGAGGCTGTAAAGGCCAGAATAGGAAACGCAAGAACAGCTTTCAACGTGTTGAAAAGGGATCTGTAAAAGCAAACACATCTCACTCAAAACCAAGTTCAGGATCTTCAACTCCGATGTTAAGACCATGTTGGTGTCTGGATCAGAAGCCTGAAGGGCCACCAATGACATCACTTGTAAACTGTAAACCTTCATCACCTGCAGTCTGAGACACATCGTCTGGATCTCCTGGCCAAGTGAAATCAACAACATCGAAACCGTGGCGATCAAGCTTAGGAGGAGAAACTGGAGCTGGATTGGTCACACACTCAGAAGAAACAAAAAAGCAATAACCAAACAGACTCCAACATAAAACCACAGGGTAAAAGAGGCAGAGGAAGGCCCAAAACACCTGGAGAAGGAGCCCAGAACAAGAAGTGAAGAAGACTGAAGGACCCAGCTGGAGAAGATGGGCCCAAGACAGAGGAGGTTGGAAACATTTCATCAATGGCCTATGTTCCTAAAGGACCACAAGGCTCAAAAGTGAAATAAGTAAGTAAGATGGTGTCCCAGGAGCTTTGTGTGGTTAAACATGTCAATAGAAGCACACGATCACATCAGTTATGTACATGAACTTTTGTGCCCTGCAGCATAGCTAATTGTTTTCTAATGCTTCTAGCCACTCAGCTTTTTCACTTACCATAATCAGTGACTAGTCAGAGACTCAAAGGTGTTGTCACCCTTTCAGTCATTTAGCAGTGAGGGTAAATCCAAGTCACTGCCTCAAGTCTATTTCTATCTCCATCTCTTCATTATTTTGTATTTATGTTTATGTATAGCAGATGGCCAGTTGCTAAATCACAAACAAATTTAGGAGAAAACCAACTGAACCCTCCAGAGCAAGCGCGAAGCAACAGCGGTCAGGAAAAACTCTTCCGTTCATTTGATTGATGATGTTATTGACTAATAACTTTTATCTCTTCACCCTCTAACCTGTCCTGAGAAACAGCAGCCACAGCAGCAAAGCTGAATCCCAAAGATAGCCTCACCTGATAGACATAGAATTTTAAGTTAACATTTTAGTAATGTAACAAAATACATTAACAACACTGCACGGTTGTCTGTTCTTTGGATGTTGTTCAACCTACATGACAATTTGAGGTCATAAATGTCCTCCCTTATTACAGTTTCAGAGGGCTTGTTTTGTTCTGTTGGGCTACGAACCACCAAAGTTCTTCAGGACCAATCACCCTCTTGTTCGACAATACACTGATGGAGTGCTGGCCATTGAATATCTTAATTAAATGTGGTGTGTATCCTTGCAAGTTGAGGGCTGAGGCGCAGTACAGCGAGTAAACAACTGCACGACAAGAACCACCACAACTAGAACTACAGCATCTAGTATTGGTTTTCATGTGCATGTAAAATTGAGGCTAGCAATTTTATTTTGTAAAGGACGACACCATGTGTCATAATAATTACAACTGTGGAACACCACAGACGTACAATTTCATAACGTGCGAGCAGAACCAGGTTTCGGGCCGATGTCAGACTTTTTGTCCTGTAGTCACGAAGGGTTTTAATCGCACAAAGCAACAAACGCACAAAACGATCAACACAAATCTATATACCACATCTCCGTGGCAAAGAGGTGAATGTATGCTTTGTGCGAGCACCAGTGCGTTTTTATTCTGCGAGGCAAGTCGTGGCAGGAGTGTTTGGTGTGGCACTGTGGAAACACCCACCCCGTGTGTCTTTGGTTTGTTGCCTTGATGTGTATGTGTTAATATGTGTGTACAAGTTGAGACACAGGCATCTAAACACCGGCTGTTTAGACACAGCTGCGTTGAGCAGCAGTTTTAGAGGTGTGTGTGTGTGTGTGTGTGTGTGTGCGTGCGCGCGTGCACGTGAGTGTGTGCGTGCGCGAGAATGAGTGTCTTGCACAAAGTTTCCTCCCTAAGGCTCGAGGCCAGACAGCGACTGTGAAAAACAAGAAGCACAGTCAAGCGTGTGTCACGACAGACTGAAGTCTGACTCACCAGTCTGCCATCTACACGCTGAGTTGTGCGTCTCTTTCCGTGCGCCGATCAGTTCTGTCACTTTACAACCAGTCTCGAGACCAGTGCTTTTCAACCTGCTTTGAGCCACACTTTTTTTGTCACATTGAAAAAAATGCCATGGCACAGCACCAACCAAAAATATTATTTTAAAGAAATGTCTTTTTTTCGCCTAATAATGACAATATAGTCTCTTAATTTATTTATACTTACTCAGAGTGACACCTGGGCCTGTTTAGTTGAACACAAAGCTGATATCCTGGGAGGAACTGAGAGAGGAAAACATGCTCACATTCCTCTGAAGGCACAAACACTCCACAATGGAATGTTATTTTACACCAATTAAGTGAAATTGGATAATTCTTAGAATAGAATAGAATAGAATGCCTTTCTTTGTCCCACATTGAAGACATTTGCAGAACTAAAGTAGCATACAGTACAGTGCAGAGTACATGAGAAAATGTATATAAAATTAAAAGAAATAAAGATATAAAAATACAAATTATTAACACTACTAAATAAGTGTTTATAAATGTTTCATTGCACCTGTCGTGAAATATGAAATAATAAAAACACTCCTGAAAACTTTTTTATAAGTGGGACTCTGAAATGTTCACTCTTTGGCAGAGCTTCCATCCAGCCGCCCGTCCGTGTGTTTCCCATCACTGCAACACGAAACGTCTTTGTTGTTTCGCGTCATTTCACTGGGCTTTTCCAGCACACCTCCACTTAAACTGCATGAGTCGCCCTCCTGGGGATGCAGAGGCAGCCTCTGCGCTTCTGCTGCGTGATGAAGAACAGTAGGTGTGAAGTTCAACCTGCGCCAAAGGCACTTCGCAGAGGTCTCAGGGTGGCAGCAAACTCAGTGTGAGGTGAGTCGGCAGGGAGGGAAGGAGGTGCTAATCAGTGGAAAGACGTCCATCCCAGAGAGCTCAAAGGTCAGCGCTTCATTGAGGATGTAAAGTGAGAAGTTATGTCAGACATGCATGTGGAAAATCGAGGGCGTGTGCAGAGACGGAGGGTGTTTTCAGAAAGTGAACTTGTTGGTGAAGGTTCTCAGTCCAGGTCATAAAGACACATATTTTGTTGTAACACTTTTGTTCTTTTTCATTTGATTCTAAAGTACATGTTTCCTACATATATTTATTATTATTTATCATTGTTATATTATTAGTCCTCTTGCACTTTTGAGCACGTAGAGCCAACCATTGCAACCAGGTCTCTCCATATGGGTCTGTGAGCTAGGTGTTGAGCTTGCACCAAAGTCACATTGCATGCATTGAGGTCCTTGGCTATTACATCCAGCCAAGCGGGTGCGGGGGGGGCTCTAGGACGTTTCCAGCCGGCTAGCTGGGGATGTCCAGGATGGTGCATGTTGGATGCTGGGAGTTTGCTCTATGGGCTCTGGGCCCAGTTTGTGACATGCTGGCTCCATGTGATGCCTACAATCCTTCTGTGGGCTCTGGAGTCAAAGCCATCGAGCCTGGTGGCCAGTGTGGGATTAAGCGGCCAAGTTTCTAAGCCATACAGGAGGACAGAGATGACAGAGGCATTGTAGACCCTCAGCTTTGTTTCCCTAGGTATGTGCCCGTGCCACCACAATGGTCTCCATAAGGACTGCATGACTGAGGCCGTGAGGACACGACAACGGTTGACCTCTGTTCTGAGGTCTCCTGTGTTTGACACTGCTGAGCCAAGATATTTAAAGGTAGGGACAAAGTGGACAGTGGTGTCATCGAATAGGAGGGGTGGTGGGTCAGGTCCATTGCCGACATGCATAAGTTCGGTCTTGGACCAGTTAATCTTCAGGCCAAGCTTTTTGGTCTCCTCCTCGAACACGCTGAGGGCTTTGCTGAGCTGATCGGCAGTCTCGCTGAACAGGGTGGTGTCATCAGCGTATTCAAGCACCTTCAGGGAATACTTGCTGAATAGCACCCCGGGGATCCGCTCACAGACTCTCGACATCAGGTGGTCAATGATGCAATTGAAGAGTTCTGGAGCGGCGACACAGCCCTGCCTGACCCCGCTGGTCATGGGGAACAACTCAGAGTCTTGACCAATCACACGCACACAGCTGTCCGTACCCTGATACAACTGCTTAAAGAGTGCTGTGCTTTTGGTTGGGTGCTCTGAGGGACTTCAAGATGTTCCAGAAGTTCCCGTGAACCACAGGGTCAAAGGCAGCCTTCAGGTCTATGAAGGCGATGGGCAGCGTCTCCCGAGCCGGAGAGCAGAGATGTGGTCGGTGGTGGAGCGGTTGGGCATGAATCCGGCCCTCTGTTGGCAGCATTTGCTTCTGGTTGCAGGAAGTGCTCGGGTGAGTAGGATGCGGGTGAAAAGTTTGACAGGGATGAAGAGGAGCGTGATGCTTCTATGTTTGCTGCAGGTCAGCTGATCTCCGTTGCGGTTCCAGTGGCGAAGTATAATGCCCCGCCTCCAACGGTCAGGCAGCGACTCGGAGACCCACACGAGGTTTATGATCTTTGTGACGATGTCTTTGCCCCCAGCCCTCAGCATCTCTGCTGTGATCGTACAAATACCAGGGGCTTTGCCGTTCTTAAGCTTTGTCAGGACTGCCTTGACTTCAGCTGTGGAGTCGGGGGTGATGGAGCAATCCGAGTTAGTGGTGGAGTGTTTGTTTAGTTCCTACATATCCGATGATGTATTTTTTTCTCCAGTGAGGTGGGTCAACAAAACACTCCATCCATCTGCTTCTGCTCCGACCCCCTCTGTCAAATCTTAGAACCCATTGTGGCCCACCAGTCAAAAAGTTTGCTCACCCCTGGGATAGACTGCCCAGTCCTAAACATCCTTTCAGTTACACACAAATAATTCAAAATTTATGTTTTGTATGTTCACTGTTTATTATATTACGGAACCAGATGATGGACAATAGAACATGAAGGCAAATAGGCTTCCTAAATAGACATAGCCATGTGTGTTATGATGTTGCCAGCTTTCCGTCATCCCTGCAATGTGGCACTGGATTACGTCCTCTGCCTGGAAGGTGACAGGCTCCTTTTTTCCTAGTGCCTCCCACGTTTACAGTTTGACCTGCTTTCCATCTGAGCATGTTTGCAACCATACGCTTTCAAGAATTTGAGGGTAGGTCTTACCGGAACTGTTGAAGAAGTAGAAGCCACACCACAGGAGAAACCAAGCTAATTTAAATTTAAATTTAAATTAAATTAAAAAAGGGCTTTAATTTTTTTCAGATTTTTTTCTTCTTAATCAAAAAATCAAAAAAAAGAAAGACGGAGAGAAAGAAAAAAAGAAATTAGTTTCAAGTTTTGAAAGTGATTTTTAACCTAACTGTCCTCATCCGAACAAATTAATGACAATTATTTTCATTTCTCATTATATTTCTCATTAACACAAATTATTTGGAGTCTATTGCAGTGTCAATTACTAGTTTCAACCTCGGGATAAAATTGATGCGCTTTGTCTATTGCATTTAAGGATCCAACTTTTGTGTTTTTTTTAACTTGAAATACTGACATGAATAAAAACCTAAACGTTCACATAATCCCGCTCAGATGTTTTGATACGTACTGTATTGCTGTTGCACACGCAAGTAAACGCAAACTGAAACTTATAGAATACAGCGAGATACGTGCACTAACACATGCACACACACGTGCATGCGCTGAAACTAGGGGAACTCCTTAAATAGCACTGGGCCCAAAGCAGACATGGGTGGTCCGTGCTTGTCATTATATCCCTGCAGGCAAGAGGGCAAACATGAAGCACCATGGGAAAACCAACCTCCACTGATGGCAGGTTTCTAGAACTGCTCCCCTGTTTTGTTTTTCAGAAGGCAAGTTATTAACTCTGAGTGAAGACCAAACCTCGTGGTGATGGAGGTTTGAGGTCAGAGGTCACAATGAGCATCTGGATCATTTGTAACAGCTTTGCTACTCTCAGTACCATCGGTTTTTATTCATATTCTTTTTCAGCTGTTGTCCAACCAAACTGTGATTGGCTATGACCAGTGAGCCATTCTTGGATGTTTTCACTTTCAATAACAATAACCAGTCATTTACCACATTTCTTCTTTTCAATGTAAAATGTAAATGAAAATGTATGTACTGAAAACATACTAATCATTGACCCAAAAGACAAGGCACTGAAATATAATCCAGTTTTAGTTTTAGTTACATAACAGCAGAGTTTAAGTAGTTACTCTTTAAGCAACAACAGTGATAATGTTAAGTAACAGAATTGATATCTTTTAAACACTTCTAAACATAAAAGCAACTAGCGTGTTTTTCCAAAGTAGCGAGTGCAGATAGTTGTGTACAAATATGAGAAGTAAAAGTAAAAAGTCATCAGAAAAGGAAACACTCAAGTAAAGAACAGATACCTGAGAAATCTCTTTAAATAGTACCAAAGTAATTTTGTACTTTGTTACTCCCCACCTCTGGTCTAAGACAAAGCCATAGGGATGAAGCACTGCGGTGAAATAAATCCCCGTCACAGCGCTGGAAGCCACGAGCTGTTTGTTCTCCGCTAAATCACATCTCTTGTGTACAGGTTAAATATTTTGTTTTTTGCGTCGAGTCGGTGTCACACACCGGATGGACCTCAACACATCACGTTTGATTGTGTCGCTTGCGGCTCCCGCGCGGCGGCTCACACGCCAGGGCCGATGCTGAGCAAACACAGCGAGCAAACAGCCAGAGCTGCTGTCAGGAGCCGCCGAGGGCCACGACGTGTTCATGCTCCAGGAGCTCCAGGGGAGCGGGCCAAAGGGCGCGCGCACACACACACACACACACACACACACACACACACACACACACACACACACACACACACACACACATTCACACTCCCTGTCCCTCACTCATTCTCAGACACATTTTTTTCATTTATTTTTTTTATTTTGAGTTGCATACTTGGAATTTTATATGGAATTGTACGGATCTGGTGGCATTAGGAAATATTGTTGCTTTGGATGTTTGTGTTTAGAGTTTGGCTATTTATTTATTTTGTTTTATTCTTTTTTTTTGTTTTGTTTTGTTTTGTTTTTAAACATATTATTTTAGAAATTTTCACCCAGTTTGATTTGTAATTATTGTCATTTCTTGTCTGTTTATCTGTGGATCCCAGGAAGAACAGTCTTGTTGTGACAACTTATGGGGATCCTTATCAAATAAAGAACTAAAAAAAAAAAAGGAATTGACTGGTCAGGATAATATGAATATGATAAAGCCACTGAACAGGTAGTTCCTGAACCTGGACCTGTAGCAGTGTGATTCACACTCTCGGTTCACGAGCTCTGGCTGCGAGAATAAATCAGTGAGCCATCATAAAGACATTCAGAGCAGTTTCTGCTTGTCATTATGGCCAGACAGGACAAAGTGGGAGCGCGCAGATGGATGTGACTCGACTCAGATGAATGGGACTCGGAACGTAAACAGCTCTTATCTCGCGGCCCCTCCATCCCTGCCGTGACCCTCCCTCGCCGCTCTTGTCCACTGGAAAACTTGTTTCGTGAATAAATAACCATTGACGCCGTGAGACAAGAGGCTTATTGTGCGTCTGACCACATCTCATTTTTTTTTCTCTCTCTCTCTTTCAGAGGAGAACGCCTTTGGCACACCCGCAGGCGGGTGTTTGCCGGACACATCCATCATCTCACCCAGACAGGCGACAGATTATTGATTGTCTGCGGTAACACAGTCAAGCGCACGCCAACTGTTGCACTTTAAGCTGGAAAAAAAAAAAAAACCCATCTTGGTGTTTACTCATTGACTGGTCACACATGGCAGAGGCAGGAAGTGAAAATGTCAGAGGAAGCGGCGTGCAGGTGGATCACTGATTACAGCTGAGAGCAGTTGAGCGGCTGGCGAGCAGGGCCAACAGCTGCAGGGCCTCCGGAAGGAGTCACTTCAAGAGGTCACGGAGTGTGTGGACGGCAGCGTCCAACACGCCAACTGATCACTGACTCGTCTGAGCGACTCATCTGAAGTTGGGGGCAAATGTGAAAACAGCTTAAGGCACACCGTGGACAACAGATTTATTTGGCCAGCTGTCGTAAATAACAATAACATTTCAGAAATCTTCCAAAAACTTGTTTAAAACCAACAGATTGTTTTAGAACTGTCTTATTTATACAATTACATTTGTTCTGTCATGTTATTATACTGTTTCTTTGTATGTTTGTTTGTCAAATAACAAAAGTGACATAATAAATATAACAGAAGTGAAATAAAATATTACAGCTCCTTGGATTTCTTTGAGGAGTCAGAAATTAATCAAGCGCAGGAAACTCAATTTCCTGCTCAGACATCAAAATTTACAATGAAAATTTTTATCAAGAATTAATAATGTGACAAATCTTCTTTCTTTGTAAACAGTACATTTGAAAAATTCATAGATAACAACAATTGTAATAATGAAATTTTAGCACTAAAGTGTAATTTCAGTCAAAGAGCTTCTGCATACTGATGTATGAACCATTAAAGAGACATACAAATCATTTTGGTTATTAATTACCAATTCATACAGCAGCTGTGGCATAAATCTCCTGGGTCGTCATCTAATCATTCAACTCAAATGTCAAAGCCGCAGTCACAGCTGCTGTTCTTCAGGCACTCAGAATGGATAAGGGAACTTTTGATAGAGAAACTGCTTGTTAAACCAAAGTCTACAACAACAACAACAACAACAAAAGAGTAACCTGTCTTCTGTCAGCTGCCACCTAAGTGGACAAAAGTTGTTGACAGAAAAAAAGGCTTGCCTATGTTGGTGAAGCACCGTCGTTCAAAGCTACCCCAAGCCTCCTTGTGAAGGGCAGCAAGAGTGGAGCAGCCGACTACTAAAGAAAATACAGAAACAAAACTTCGCTTGAACTGGGAAGTCCATGTCAACGCAAGTATTATCATTTTTTGTATGCCTTTCAAGTTTGCTAAAGTTTTGCTTTGATGCACAGAGCACAAAAGGTGCAATGAAAAACATTTTGTTGTGTTTGTACCTCGTGATAATAAGCTTAAATCAACAGATTCTCATTTGCATCTATCTCATTTTTCTTTTTTGTCTCTCTTAGGCTGCTCCATGCGTGAACTTACAGGTCACACACCTCGTTTCTGTTCTGTGTATACAGAGCTAATCTGCATAGTTTGATCAACTCTCGCAGAACAGGGGGTGGGCAAACCTTTTGACTGCTGGGCCACATTGGGTTCTAAAATTTGACAGGGGGGGGCCAGAGCAGCAGCAGATGGATGGAGTGTTTTGGTGACCCACCTCATAGGAGGAAAAAATACATCATGGGATATATAGAAAACATGTGGTTTAATGTCAATTGAAAATGAACCAAAGCAAAGTTACAACAAAACATCTGTCTTTGAAGCCCCACGGTATTTAGCTCTTTATTGAAATGACTCTTAAAACACAGACAAAATGGATGAAACACAGCTATTTTATGACTTACTTAATACTAATATCATTTCTTCAAGTTTGACGGGCCGGATAAGAAAGCCTAAGCCTCCTGGTGCAGACAAACACTCACAACCGTTAACCTACAAAGTCAGATTAACCATCAGATCTGCCATCTGGATAAAAAAAACAAAAAACAAGGTGATGTGGTGTAACGTGATCAGTGGCAACCAGACCATATTTCCATAAAGAAGGCCGACGCTACTGAAGGGGGTAGGGGGAAGAAATGTAAGCGTTTGTGCACATTAAAACCAGATGCAACGAGGCCCCAAAGAGTGGAGGTGCATCGTGGATTGTTCTCTGTTCGGCCGCGCACTCAGAATAGCCCGGCCTCATCCGTCAGGGAGTCAAAGCGTCTTTTAAAAAAAAAAAAACGCAGCCGGGGCGTGGAGAAAATCTCGTAAGCAGGTTTGTTGACTACGTCGTGTGAAAAGCAAACTGCAGAAGGCTTCACCACCCATCTGCCAGCCGGGGAAGAAGGATTCCTAGCCTGGGCTTGGAAGACCCCAGCTGTGTGTGTGTACGTGCGTGTACGTGCGTGTGCGTGCGTGCACACGAGTGTGCAAACCACAGTGACGTCCCGGCCGTTTCCAACCCCCCCCGCCCCACCACCAGGGCCGACCTCTCTGTGGTCTGTTTAGGTTGAGAGCTATTTTAGACATGCCAACACGCACGGCCCGACCTCTGGGAAGCGTGCGCTTCACACTGAAATCAGTGTTCTCTCTCTGTTTTAATGCAGCTTAGTCGCACCAAAACAGTCGCGCACCTGTATTGCAGCCATCTGCGTCAGCTGACGTGGCCGCGAGTTGCAAAAGGCACCAACGTCTTTGTCTTCACGTTTTTGCACACAAATGTTTTGTTTTCCTCCTTTGTATATTTCTGTAAGACTGACGGTCAGCTGTCAATGGTGTACCTGCCAGTGGTGTACTAAGGGGTATACACACTTATTTTTCAGTCAGCATTGCGTGTCCAATCCAACACTTCCTCCAATTGGCAAGTATTGGCTGCCTTCGTTGGGTAGTTTGAGGTTAGATTGAGGTAAAAATGTATGCATGAAGAAGCCTGATGGTGGCAAACTCTGCCCTACATTGTCTTATATCAGATCAGCTGTTCCAAGAGACAGTTGTCAAAAGAAACTCATGGCCTAGATGGAATACTGGCAAGGTGAGAAAGTTGTTAGTCCAATTTTATTAGTAAAATTTGGAGTAATTGTTAGTAGTTAGTTAATAGTTAGCTTATAGTAAATACATTTAGAGTAGTAGTCCAATTTTCAGGTGTGGCTGGATTAAGAAATAAGGAACAGTTCACTCAAAATGAAAAAATAATGACGTAATTGTCTTCCTGTGGGACATTATTGGGTCAGTAATCCTTATCCCCAGCAGAAATGATGTGATAATGTGCAAATACCACTGGCCCATTTTTGGGTAAACTCAATAGAGTTGTCTTACATGTCACTGTTTATAAAACAGGCGTTTATCCTTTTGCAGATTGGGCTACTTAAAAAAAGGTCATGGATGAAGAGTAGACCCACTTTCCCAGGGAACTACACCACCGCCCCCCGTGTTGTATGTTTCCACAGCTTTCAGTCGGAGAATCTTGAATGCAGAACTTTACTCAATCAACTCCCTTGTAACAGGATTGGCAGCTCAGTCAGTTATTTGTTTTAGGTTTTGTTTTTTTCACAATGTTCCAGATCCAAAACGAAAGGGGAGAGGCTACAGGGTTTGATCCGAAGTGCCGAGATAACATTCCAGAAATAGGGAAGAAACAGGGAACTGAGTGAGGCTCGAGGTGAGCCAAGTTCCTCTCACGCTGATTTATTTGTGCAATAAAGTTGCCCCTACTGAGCTACAGGCTGTTTGTGAACATGAACAACTTTTCAGTGAAAACTGACACGAGTCCAGCACATGTTACGAATGCATAAGAGCAGTATGCTTAGTTGGCAGTTTCCCACTACTGCCAGGCAGACAGCGCTACCCTCAGGGTCCCAACAGCCTTAAGTCAATCTATAACTTTACAATACATGCCAGTGTGCAGAGCAATAACAATAAAAAATGTTTTACTTTGTGCAAACAAAATGTGTGGTTTTGCAGAAGTAATGTTAACCAGTGGCAAACGTATTACTGTGTAATAGTACATCATTCTTTACTTTTGATAATAGTGTGTTCTCTTTTCAAATGGTATTTATTTTGAATAATGGGTGGATGAAAAAAAATTGATTTTGGTGTTTTTGTAAATAAGGGAAACTGCCAGAGCTTTAGCAACTGGAACTTTGGAACAAAAGTACACAATTAAGAAACCAATGGCATTAAAAATGGTTCCTCTGTTCCTCCTCCAATACAAGTCACTTAAATTTAAAGTAAACGTTTCTCATGACACGCCATACATTTTTACATTGACGCACATTTTCTCACAGAAGAAATAAAACACATTCCGTCAGGGTCTCCATGAAGGGTACATCTATCTGCAATGGCTTGTTCGCAGACATACAAACACACAAATCATCTGTGTCCCGCTATATCTTATGGTTAATCGGTTCCACATCTCCAAACTAATCCTTGGAATACCATAGGATCAACATGATGGGCTCTTTACGACGGAGGCAGTGACACAAAAACACACCTGACAGGAGGAACGAGAATAAAGCGGCTGTCTACAGTTGCTATGGAGCAGAGCGAACAAAGGAGGGGGAAAAAAAGGCGTAATTATAGTTAATGCGCGCGATTAAGTGTATCTTCTGGAGTTATCTTGGTTCTCCTGAGAACATGGGAAGAAAAAAAAACACCGCAAAGGATTTGCAGGCATTCAGCGGTGATGAGTGCAGAAAGCTGGTGGACCATCAAAAGATACAATCAACAACTTGAGACGCACTTTCAGCTCCACACAGCGCTGCCCCAGTTCCCTGTTTGTTCTCTGATTCTTCTTCTGGCAGAGCCCCCGATGGGAGGAGTTCCTGGTCTGAACAGGCATGTGGACAGAAACATCAACAAGGTCCCTCCACCCCTCCCCCACCCACCCCATGCCAGCAGCGTTGACAGCTGTGTGCTCAGTTGTTCGCTGAGGTCTCCTACGTGTGCAAACACACACGCACATGTGGGGCATCTTAGCTGGTGTACGCAGATTGTTTAGACTTTTCAGTCAAAAAAAATTTGATTTTTGACATGGCATTAAAGACAGGGACCTCATTTGGTTTGTTTGGTTTATAATGCCAAAAAAGCAAACAAACAAACAAACAAAACCCCACTTATAGAAATAGCATGAGTAACTTTCCAAAGTGTTTGAATGTTTGGCATTCCAGGTCCAACAAATTGCAAATCCATTGTGACAAACTTTAGTCTCAATCACTTCTGCCTGTCTTAGAATGGTATGGCCAAATTGTATCATTTTTATAGTACAGAAAAACTCTAAAATAAAAATAAAAAGTCATTGTGAGCTTGCAAATAAAGACTGGTTAATAACAGATTAACAGTAAATTGTGAATAATTATTGGGTAAAGGTGCACAAACCTGCTTTTGGCACTCATGAGACATTCTGCAAAACTGAAGGAACGGAAAAGTTTTTGATTTCAACACTCTGAACTAGACGTTCCAGGTAAGTGATGTTGAAAGAACTGGATGGAATCCACAGATCCACAAACAAGTCTCAAGACAAGATGAAGGC
Source organism: Nelusetta ayraudi (assembly GCF_046127955.1). Lineage (NCBI taxonomy): Eukaryota > Metazoa > Chordata > Actinopteri > Tetraodontiformes > Monacanthidae > Nelusetta > Nelusetta ayraudi. Next base: position 4,499,063 of record NW_027466142.1, read on the forward strand.
CGAGGCAGTGTGGGCAACCGCCTTGACGGAAGAAATGAATCTAATCCATTAGTTCCAGATTTGAGTTGATAAATCCAAGGTGTTGATTGAGCCCAAGCAATACTCAATTAATCTCAGTGCCAGGAAGTGAAAAAGTAAATTCAAGAAATGAAGAGATAGAGGTGGAGAGAGAGAGATAGAGCTCGTAATAATAAATACACTATCAATATTATCAATGTTCCTATACATGTTAATTAACTATATAACTATTAATCACTTTTGGTGATAAAGAATTTAATGAATCACTGTGTTGCTGCACAGCATGTCTTGCCCTGACAGACTTGGTCTGTATTACTGTGATGAAGTTTGGATATAAAACCGTTAAGGTTGGGCTCAGGAAATGGCTGACAGTTGGTTTCTATAACGACCAGCCAACAGCACACTCATCCCAGATGTCCGTGATAAAGTTGAGCTTGTGAATGTAGAGTACCGGAGGATACCTAACCCCATTCAGGGGTCATTAAACAAGAGCTCAATGAAACATGTTCTCCTTTTGAAATTCTGTACGAGTAAGAGAATGTTTCCTCAGTTGTATTACTAAAACCTCAGATGGATTATATAAAACAAGTGACGGCATAATTTTGCTAGACAGAAGTGGAGGTGATTGGTTTTATTTCAGTTGGGGAGCAGATTCTGATAAACTCGTGAAGGGTTCTGATGCAAGTGTATTGAAACAAATATCCATCTCAGTCTATCAGTCAATCACATTTTAACAGTATGGCCCAAATTTGCAAAAGCAATGTAGCACAGAAAGGTTGCATTCTGTGCCGGTGCAACACCTGAACACCTCCAGAACCTTCAACCAACTAAACAACTTTTCCTGAACAGAGAGAGAGAAGAAACCTCAGAGAGAACTACAGAGGAAGGATTCCACTCTCTAGGATGGGTAAACGTACGAAAGGTGTCACTAATACAGAGCACAACAGAATGTCCAAATAGTCAACAGCAGTTCATAGAATGAGGACTACTGCTATCAGATATTAAACTAAAAGTTCTAAGAGTCCATACAGTACGTCATTACAAAATATTTTGTGAACTGCTTTCTTGAATCTTGCACAGTTTTCAAGAAATGACTTCATTTAATAACCCAGGGACCCAATCACAATCATCCATTCATCCATTTTCTCTCACTGTCTCTCCTGTACTGAGGGTGGCAGGCAGCGCTGGGTCCTATCCCAGCTGTCTTTGGGCGAAGGCAGGGTTACACCCTGGAGAAGTTGCCAGTTTAATTCTGGGCCAGAAAGACACAACTATAGGAGTTCCTAATTCGTCTTGCATGCGTAGTTTTGGACAGTGGGTGGAAGTCGGAGTACCTGTAGAGAACCCTGCAGACACATTGAAAGCACGTCAATTCCCCAGGCCTGGGGAGTTGAGACGAACTCACGTCAACGTGAACTCACAACCTCATTGCAGTGAGGTGACAGTGACACCCACTGTGTCGCCCCAAATCTAAGTTTGTCTTGTATGAGATTTAAACGTACAACTATGTGATGGTTGTAACCTTCTGTAACCTTTAATCTCATATTCAAGCCCGGTCATTTTGATTGGATCTAGAAATGGGCCTGTATGAACAGCAATAAACCCGTTCTCTTAGGAGACGCCCTGCTCAACCCCAACCCCATAATGACAAACAGAAATGGCTCTGAATGTCTTTATGATGGCTAACAGACTTATTCTGAAAGGTAACGCTTGTGACCCGAGAGTGAGAATCACACTGGTCGCTTCAGGAACTACTTGTTGAGCGGTTTTAATGCATTATCCTGGCCAAGACCAGACTGGGGGAAGGACAGGGAGCCATTATTGGATGTTGACACTTGTAATAATAATAGCCAATGTTATTTTCTACATATTTATCTTATATGTTCTGAAAATGTACTGAACAGTGACCCCAAAGCTGAGGTACACATAGTGTACACAATTTTGGCAAAAAAAATAAATAAATAAATACTGAAGTAAAACTCTAATTAAGTACAATAACAAAGTATTTGCACTTTGTTACTTCCCGCCTCTGCATCGGGATTCTGAGTCTCTGGAAGCTAATATGATGACATAGCATGTAGCTCAAATCACCTTGGCGAGCCTGTTTTTATCAACCAGATAAACTAATAACGCCCAATAATGAGACCCGCAGGTCGAATTCATGGGTCCGGGCGCTGCGGGGAGAGGCGGTGATAAGAAGAAACAGTCTGACATTATATGTGGTACCGGCCAACAAGGGAGCCCAGCACGACTGTCGGGTTGTCCGTGGAGGCGAACCAGCCAGAGCCAAAGAGCTGGAGCGGAGCCAGGTTCAAAGAAAACCTCCTGGCAGGATCATGGAGAGGGAGCTCCAGAGAGAGAGAGAGAGAGAGAGAGAGAGGTGGGGGAGGAGGAGTGTGTGTGTGTGTGTGTGTGTGTGTGAGAGAGAGAGAGAGAGAGAGCAGCCGAGCAGAGCAGAGCAGAGCAGCTCTCCTCCTCCACCGCGGCGGTGCCACACGCACGGACCTCTGTTGTTTTTCTCCCTGCGATCTTATTCAAGTGTTGGTGCGTTGGTGACAAGTTGAACCCGTTATTTTTTATTATTATTATTATTTTTTTTGTCGGGAGCGGCGTGTTTTTCATTTAAATTCCCGCCTATTTGGAATATATTCTTCGATAGCGATACATTGTTTTGCTTGCTGGAGGCGCTCGGAGCGCACAGGTAGAGCTTTTGGTTGAGGACAGATCAGCGATTCCCTCCACTGTTTCTCCGCAGCATTTTGCCCTGAATGTTGTTCCTCCTCTCTTTATCGCCTGACAGGATTTTTTTTTCTGTCTGTTCTCTCTCTCTCTGTCGCCTCGGAACTCGACAGTGCGACTCCACTATAGTCCCAGGACTCTCCTAGATATTTTTTTTTCTCCCTTCCACCGATCCTCCTCCTATACCCCCCACCCCCCACCCCCACAAACCCTCCTCCATTCGGTGAGGTTGTCCCAGAAATGGTGGGGCACCTACATCTACAATCCATGGATGACAGCCTGAAGGGGAAGAACCGGGAAGGGCTCCTGGACAGCCCGGACTCGGGGCTGCCGCCCAGCCCCAGTCCGCCTTTCTGCTCGCTCTCGCCGAGCCTCAGCGAGTCGCGCTCGGCCAGCTGCGCCACGCCAGTGGACCGCGAGCATGGAGTGTACCGACGGGACGGCAGAGAGGGCAAACTGGTGAGACACGGTCCCACTTTTTTTTTGTTTTTTTATTTTGCTTTCTTTCTTTTTAGTTTCCACAAACTGATAAAAAAAAAAAATTAATGAAAGAGGCCGGTGGGTGCGTAACGCGGCCGTGCGTCCTGGAGCTGGTATTTCAGTATGAAGAGATTTAACATCTGGAAGGACACACACACACACACACACACACACACACACACACACACACACACACACACACAGTGTGTTTGCGGCCCCTTCCTCCAACGTCGCACTTGTTGCCTCTGACTGTCAGTGATCCAGTGGCTCCGCTCGTCTCTCTCTCCCTGGTTTTGTCAGCTGGTCCCAGACTGTGTGGTGGTGTCACAGGGGTCACAGAGTTGATTAGGGGGTAAGGGGAGTTGATTTTGCTGGGTGGGTGGGTGGGTGGGTGATGGGAAGTTGGGTGGCGCTCCCAGGGGTCCACGCCACAGCATTCCAGGGTGCCCCCCACCCCCCCCCCCTCCCCCACCCTACCCCGCAGCACGATGACAGCAAGTTTTATTAGCCTTAATTATTCCTGTTAGGCAAGGCAAGCAAGCAGCTTGTGTTTGAGTAAGCACGACGTTGACATTTAACTTGTAATGATCTCAAGAGCTGGACAGATTGGATGTGATACTCTTCATAGCGTGTCGTCCCCCAGTGGTGGCGACGGCTGCGGCAGCAGGCCTGCGTCTGAAAGGAAAAGAAGAGAAATGCAGCTGGCTTGTTGATTCAGACCAGTGCAAATCCCCCCCCCCCCTTCACTTGACGGGAGCTTTTTGTTTCGTTTGGACAGTGAAACCCTTTTTTAAGCCCCAAACCACCACCACCACCACCACCACCAAACTCTTAAACACTGACACTTCACTGAAGATCTGAAAATAAAAGTGCTGGAACAGCACAGCAGGAAATGGAGAAAACACAGTGCGAGTCATAACTTAACAACCAATTGTGCACATTTCAACCAGGTCCATTATGGAGAGATAGAGATAAAGATGCAGAGATAGAGATTTCTCATCACTGCGTGTGCACCTTGTGTACACTGATTGTTTGCAGGTTTGGGGGGGTGGGGGGGGTGGTTTGAGCAATTTGACTTTTGTGCCACAGTATTACCAAAGTGTGGAACATTGGGATGTTTGATTAAAAAAATAAAAATAAAAAGGTTTATGACTATCAGCACAGATCAGCAACAACTTCAGCTCATAAAGCCTGCGCTACACGCGTCAGCACTAAACACGGAGCATAAATAACAGCCAGGATGTGCTGGCAAAGTAAATCTATTTTAAATCATTTTCTAACTGCCATGCAATAAATCTAGTCACACTGTCTGCTGGGCCACTGTGTCGAGTGCGATCTCCCGCTGGTTCCAAAGGGGCCCGGTGCCACTCGTGTGGCGCACACAGGGAATAAAACCCCCATGTTGTCAGCTGCAGCTTTGTGCAGGATGACGGTAACACCGCAAGGAGAGACGAGGTGAAGGAAGTTGTTTGCTTTCAACTTAAAGTTCACCGGTACAAAGGTGAAGCGGCGCACTTTGTGTTTGTCTCCTTGAGGTGTTGAGTCAAGCAGAGGGAAGCTCAGTCAGTCAGTGATGCACACACAAGGATGTCATCCAGTTGGGTTTTTTTCTCTCACAAAAACTGTGAGTGACATTTTCGGTGCAACTTCCCTTTCTGCCGCGATTTATAGTGGCGGGAAGTAACCAAGTAAAAGTACGTTGTCACGGTACTTCAGCAGATTTTTCAGGTATCAGTACTTGAAAACATTTTGCTTTTGCTCCCTACATTCGTACACAATTATCTGTACTTTCTACTCCTTACATTGGAAAAATGTTACTTTTGTGTTAAAAAGATACAAACTCTAATAAAAGCAACTCACTTTTTATTTTTATAGTTGTTGTTGCTTGAAGCTATTTGAACTCTGCTGTTGTGTAGTTAAATATAAAGCTGGATCATATTTTAGAGGGAGATTATTTTAGAGTACCTCGGCTGTGGGGTCGCTCTTCATTACTTTTTTAGTACAGATAAAAATAAATATATGGTAAATAACATTAGTCATTGTTATTTAAAGTGCAAACATCCAATAATGGCTCGCTGGCCATAGCTTTAACTGATTACAGTGTTGTTGTACTGCAGTTGAAAAAGAAAAGATACTATAGTATTGAGAGTAACAAAGATGATCCTGCAAGACCTCTGGTCAGTTCAGTCCTGATTATTCTGTCACAACTTTTTTCATTTTTGCAAAATTATCAACAAATGCATTGTGCCACTAATGGCAAAACCTATTAAGGGCATTGAAGAAGCTGTTCTTTCTTACTTTAACTTGAGTAAGTTGAACCAGTACTTTTGCTTTTACCAGACTGCGTAAGTTTCTTTTGCTTTTACTTTAGTACATCATGCAAAATACTTTTTCCACCTCTGATGATTTCTGCCATCCAAGAGATTTGACTGGAAATCGTTTCCTGGTCACTCCCAGCTCTGCCAACATGTCTGTGCAGGTCAGGCTGCTTTTGCTGAGAGTTTGATGGAGGATTGAGACTGCAGCTGGGCCCCGATACAGTCGGAGAAAGTGAGCCGCTCTAATCCTCCCGAGGTTTTCTCGCTCTGGTTTTCGCTCTGGTTTTCGCTCTGCTGCGCAGATTCCCCTTTTTTCAAAGATCGGCCCTGACAGGCGCAGCCACCGTTTCCGACCTCCCCCACCCCTCCCTCTGCGAGGGTTGGAAACCCGGTAGAAAAACATTATCGCGAGGAGGACAAGTGTTTGTTTTTTTTACCTCACCCACCACCCAGCTTCTTTTTTCGTCCTCGTCCCAAATCTATTTGTGCGCTGTTGTTGTTGTAGCGAAAACAATCCTCTATGCCGTCTATTCCGGTGGTGCGGGGCCCGGCTCGTTAGGGCGGCTGCTGCTCGCAGCCCCGTTGCATAAGTTTTCAATGACCTCTCACTTCTAAAATTAACGGGGGACAAACAGACAGTCTGTCTGTTTTCGAGCGGGGTGGCCAGATTTTTGGGACAAGACGACGAGGGGTGGGTGGAGGGTGGGCCGGGGGGTAGAGTGAGCGCGAACCTTATACTTGGAGAGCGGGGCGAGCGTGGCTGCGTCGTCTGCAGGAGGCGCTAGAATTAGAGGTCAACTGTTGGGCGGGATTAGACGAGTGGAGGATCCGGTGCCTCCTGATTTAGCGTCGCTCTGGCTGCAGGAGATCTGATGGACTCCCACCTCCCTCGCCATTCTATTGTGCATTGTGTTTTACCGTGCTCGGCCGCAGCCTTTATAGTTGGAGGGGAGTTCCGGGGGGGCGGGTGGGGGCTTTGCCCGGCAATTCTTTTTGAGTTGTTGAGAAGCTGCCAGGACATACCGTAGGGCGAATAGCCAGGATGCTGCTCGTGCCGGAGCTGACGGGAGGGGGATGAGGGCGCCTGTCGTCCAGCAGCGGCAGCAGCAGCAGCAGCAGCAGCAGGAAGTGAGCAGACCTGCAGAACTTTACTCCCTCCCTCTAAGCTCCTCCCCGGCGACGTGAGAGTTGAGCCCCGCGAGCGGAGACAAGCGTGCGCTGCTGGTGGCGGGCGGCTAAAGTGTGTAAGACGAGACCCGGCAGCAGCGCCGCGTTTTTGCCCTTGGGCTGTTCCTGCTCGTCTCCGGCGGTGGCATGCGTGTCTGACTGCGGCCAAACTGCAGCATGTGACAGCCTCCCACGTGTAATGTGAGAAGGGTCCAAGACGTGGTGGTGGAGGTGGCGGCGGTGGTGGTGGAGATGGTGGGGTGTTATATTCAGACTGGACACTGTTTGGATACAGAGTGGAGCTAGAATTACTCGCTTAATTCATCAATCCGAAATAAGAGGTTTTGCCAGAGATTCCTGTACCTGGCTAATCGTGTCGGTACTGGTTCCAACGAAAAGGTCAAACTCGCTGCTGCTCCTGCTGCTGCTGCTGCTGCTGCTGCTGCTACTGCTGCATCTGATGCAGTTTCTTTAATAATACGTTCAGCCCTGCCCTCATTTCCGTCAGTCAACAAAGGCTCAAAGAAGCAACATTTTGAGTGCTCCTTCAAGGTTCAGTGTCTAAAATCTGGCCTGATTTTTTTTTTTATTATTATTTTTATTGGTCAAAGCTGAATATACTGCCCATAACTTCATGAATAAAAGTATATACTTGCAGTACAGTAGAAGTTATCTGGTTTTCCTCCCCATAGAACGAGTCTCATATAGATATAAGAATACACATAGATCAAGACCAGTTAGCTGCCATCTTGCACCCCCATATTTCTAAGGAAGCCTGGTGTGGACAATCCAGCTGCCTGACAGCGCATTTCATATTTAGGATGAGCGCTCCCATCCTTAAGTTACCAACGAAGAAGAAGGTGGACAAGGTATCCAGGTGTGTGTGTGCTCATGCCACTGTAGTTCACTGGCATGCTTGGGAGAGTGAAAGGATGAGCGATGCTATCTAAAATTAACCACTTGATGTCGCTGCTTCTTCTCAAAATATGACACACTTAACCTTTAAAAGCAATGAGAAACAATGGATTAATATGAATATAATATGGTCATTGGTTAAAATGAACTCCGTTCGGATGCATGGAAGAAGAAAAAAAACTAGAAACTCATTGTTGAAGATAAACAAGGGGTGTGTTTTCTACCATGGATCCTGACAAATCTTCACCGGTTTATTGTCTACCTCTGGACATGAACAGATTTCTTCCTCTGTGATTGGCCGTACGTCCGACAGTCAGCTGCTCGGATGTCTTTGTGCACCACTGCTCTGGTTTGGCTTAACTGAGGCAAACTGACAACTATTGGGACACCTACTTGTATTAGATCCTTTTTCACTGACGAGGGTCAAACCTTCTCACATCATCCTTTGCCTGTGGCAGCAAACAGGATGTCTGTTGTCCTTGCTCGAGTAAACATCAAGGGCCGAAATCAATGACTGTTTCCTGTCTGCAGCTGCCGTACCTGCTGCTGAACTCCACGGGATCCGACTCCAAGACTCGCATGCACCCCGTCTTCTACGGCGAAAGCATCGAGGTCAAACCCAAACCAGAGCAGGAAATCAAGTAAGAGACCCCCCCTTAAGTCTCCACGCTGCCACCTGGTGTTTCAAGTGTAACCGAAGCGTCTCTCCTTCCCGAAGGTGCAACTCGGAGGTCAAGTACGACTCGGACAGACACTTCCGGGACCAGGTGCACTGCGCCCTTTTCCCCACGCCCACCTCCTACAGCGAGACGGTGGTGGCCGTGCGGGACTGCACCTGGAGGAGCTACAAGTCCGAGGTGCACCTGGAGCCGCGGCAGAAGCCCGTCAGCTACCGGAGCACCACCATCATTTACCCCAAGCACGCCAAGAGCACGTACCGCACCACGCTCCGCTACAACTCGGGCAGCTCCCGCCGCTGGTTCGTCTCCACGGTGCAGCTGGAGTCCAGCGAGGACACGAGTGCCTGCGTCCTCTACGCAGAGGACCTGTAGGGGGCCCCTACGGGGAGATGATGGAACTATGGAAAAGGAGGGAAATACTTCAAATGAATCCCAGAGATCCAGTGGATCCCACCCTAAGCGGGACGAATGGAAACTCTGGGAAACTTTGGTTTTTGTTTCACCGGGCTGTTTTGTTTCTACCCTTTGAACAGTTTGTCTTTTTCTGAAAGACAGCTTGGAGCTGCATGCCAATAGTTAATGTCTTATTAGGCACAAGAGTTGATTTATTGGTGAGTCGCACGAGGCCCTTCGGGTTGGTTTGTGCTGTACAGATTTCGGCGAAGCTTGCTAAGTCGCACTGCTGCCGAGCTTTCTGAGGTTGTTATGCTATTGCACTTCTTTCCGTTCTATTACGGTCGTCCCTGTGAATCTGCAGGGGGAGGACAAGTGGAGGGGGGTGGGGCGGTCATGCCACAGTACGTCGCATGATAAAAAAAAATCGGACCAAAGGTAGTTTATCTCTTTATAAGTGCGCTCGGAGACAGAGCACCGTGTCATTTCGTATCAGGTTGAACTATTTTTAAGTTTTTTGCAGCAAGTCCACTTATAGCAATGTACTAAAGTGAACAGCAGCAGAGTGTCGACCACCAAAGGCGGTTGTTGATGTTTTCATACTTTTGGTTAATTTTGTTTTTATTGGAAAACAGGGCTGCGTAGCAACACTCAACTGAATTTTTTAAATACCCTAAATATTATTTATTGAGAGTTTTAATGCCTACAATCACAGTTACTTTGCTTGGCTTTCAGGGACTGTGTAAGATGATCTTTAATAAGAGGAGCCTTTATCTTTTCAAGACATTTAGGAAAGGCTGCAAATCACTTTATGGGTTTTTTTTTTGTTTTCTTTTTCAGTGTTTGTCTTTAACCTGCTTTGGTGCCAAATTGTGAGTTTGTTTCCAAGGAAAGTGACATAAAAATAGGTTATAGGGGTCTAATGTTCACTTCTTTGTAACTCTGCTTCGTGCCAGACAATCAGATGCAGCAGAAATCGCTGCTGTCAGAAAAAAAGATGATGTTTCCTCCTGGTGATCGCCTCTTAGTAAGTACGCTACTACTAAAACTACAAAAAGTGACATTACATCATAAAGATTGGGTATTTAAGCAGACGCAACCACAATTTACTGACGCAGAAACTACCAACAGCGATGAGTGAAAACCGCAACAAAAAAATAAGTTGCGATCTGAATGACCTGTCATGTGACCTTGAGCATCACCGCAACGAAATTTCGACCAAAAGTCGAATGTCTCTAACTTTCTGTGAGTTTGTCTTTACTGCAGAGTTTTAGTAAAAAGCAACGGCAATATGTGACCTGTTGCAGCGACACATTTGCAGGGCTGCACAGACAAACTGAAGGGCATATCAAGCCAAGTGACAAGTCACACTTAAATCTTTTTAATGAATGCAGGAAATCTGCTAAAAAAAAAAAAAAAAACAAGAAAAAAAAACAACTGTTTTGACTCTTCACACTCGTGCAGGAGTTGGATATTTTAACTTTTCAGCCATTGGAGACACAGAAACACTGCAGTGAAGTCAAATAAGTGGCAGGTGTGATGTTTCAAACTGATCCATTTCCTGATATAACCATGGTGATGCCTGTCCAGTGGGTCGCTGTGTTACGGAACGTGTAAACTGCTGTTTCTAATGCACAGTTCCACATAAAAAAAATATGTTGTGCCCTTTAAAAAAAAAGATTTCAGCATAACTTGTGCAACTGATGGCGCTCACTAATGTCTAGCAGCAACTTATCCATCTCATTTAAAAGAGCTTTAATTTTCATATTGGGGATGTTCAGCAAGTTGTAAAATAGTGTTATCAAAGAGGGATACTGGAAGAAACTTTACCTCAAATTTTCTTAGACATTAATTTTATTTCATGGCAAGCGTATATTCATGACTTTTTGGTACGGTCCTTGGTTTGGGATTTTTTTGTTTGTTCGTTTGTCTGTAATTAATGTCTTGGTTGCATTGTAAGGGAATATAAATGGACGAGGGAGGTGATTCTGAAGAGACAGTAGGTGAAGAGAGCAAACAGAAAGATTCAAATCTGATGTGCTCTCCTTGAAAAGAAGGCGAGGGACTGGTTGGAAGACGGTTCCGTTTGAGACACGGAAGAGTTCCTGATGAGATGAGGCGGTGGAGGCGTTTGTCATGCGTTGACAGTCTGCGACACGTTTGCTGAGAGTGACGAGGAAAGTCGGCGGTGTGCTCGAGTGGTTTCATGTGCGTCATGTCGGTGTTTTTTAACTATTGATTCGTTACTGTAAAATATTTCTCCTGTTGTATATGTGGCAATGAGACCTTCATAATTCTTTATATTTTTGTACGTCAAGTTCACCCTCCTTTTTTTAATCATTTGAAATAATAATGATGGTAATAATAATAAAAATAAAAAAAAGATGTATGTATACAGTGATGGAATAAAAAGAGCATCTTTCAAGCCTTTGATGCAAGTGTGCCGAGTACATTTGTTCATCACAAATCAACCTAGCGGTCCACTTGTCATTCGGTGGTCAGAAGAGGGAAAAGTCACATGTTTACATTTTCTTTGGGAGAAATTTGACAGGACAAATGTTTCATATTATCACAATATGTACAATTTTGGTACCTTAAGTTCACATTTCCATTTCAGTCTATTTTTACGAGGGGATAACTTTTTAGTATTTGGCAATTTGTTTTTGCTGATGCTGCCCTCTACTGGCTGCTTACTCTCAATACCTTGGACGAGCCGCTCACAAGAAACGCAAATTCACCGGAGTCGAATGAAATAAACCAAGGCGTGACTGGCAATAAGCTTTTTATTTAAACATTAAGGCAGTGTTTTCTTTGTTTTCATTTTTACACTGCTATCCACAAAGCTTGCTGGTGGGCATGTAGAATTTAACCATGTGAATATTCTTTTTTTCTTCTTTTTTTTTTTTTTTTTTTCCTTTTTCAGAATACCAACCTTGAAGCAAGCCACATAAATATGTACATCTCTTCAGTTTTATATACAATCCTTGCTATTATACAGTGGGTTATAATAATAAAAAAAAAAAGAAAATCATTATGCACAAAAATGTTTGAACAATGTACTATTTGTCAATCCTCACCCGTCCATGCTTGGAGAGTGAACACAACAGCAATTAACTTTTACCGTTTGAATACGTTTTTCACCATTAGTGACTGAAATAATAATAATAAAAAAAAGAAAACAGAAGGGAAAAATAAACACGAACGCATGTTAATTAAAAGTCATTCGGTATGTTTAAAAAAAAAAAAGAGAGAGAGAAAAGAAAAGCAACAGATTAGTCCATCATCAGTTTTGAACACATTTGGATATGGCTTGGTCTGTTTACGGTCACATTCTTAAATTTCATTAGTGGACAATTGTTCCATCGCACGCACACAGAGAGAGAGTGAGAGAGAGAAAGAGAGAGAGGGGGGGGGGGGAGCGGGGGAGTGGGACAGAGAGAGAGAGAGAGAGAGAGAGAGAGAGAGATAAAGAGGCCTGTGGCCTTGCAACGGAAAGCAAAGTGTCCACTGGAGACGGCGGCTCTGAAACATGGCTGAGCTCTGTGCACTCAGAGAGGAGGTAGTCCTATAACAGTCATGTTTACACTGGGGGAGCCAGGTGAGGAACAGACACGCAGCGACCGCTGAGGTCTGGCAACCTCACCGTCACCCCCCCACCCCCACGCACCCCTCAACCGTTTTCACGCCGCAAAACAGGAGAGAGACCTTTCCGAGGGGGAAATAGTGAGAATGTTTCGTATGAAATAAAAACGAGCGGCGAAAGAAAAAGAAAAAAGCGTATTTTTCCGTTAACCATTACAAACACGTTAGGGTGCAACAAAGTACACTTAAAAAGACATCACGGGTCTCAGAATCGAGTTTGAACACATTCACGCACACCCAGGTTTTGAATTAGAAGTTTAAAAAAGGCGAAAATCTGCGATGGAACGAGAGGAGGAGGAGAAAGACGCACAGGTCAGATGGTGGAAAAAGTGGACGTTTCGTTTGCTTTGTCGGATTTCTGACGGCAGAAGCTCGCGAGAGGAAATCAAAAGAAAAAGAAAAACAAACTTGTGCGTCGTCTCAGCACTGTACGCTGGAAAAATAAATGGCACTTAACAACCTAGGAATATCGGAGCTGTATTAAAAGTCTGCCCGTGACCAGGACTCGGACACCAGGAGGTCCTCTGTTGGGACTCGGGCGCGGAGAAATGGCTTTTCTCTCTCGACGCCTGCAGAACATCAAACCCAAACCCCGTGGCCGTGACGAGGCTCTTGCTCTGAAGCGGTCCGAGCTCGACCCTGTGGCTGCTGCTGCGAGTGATTGTCGCTCCCAGTGCGGGCTTGACCAGTGCTTTTGGGGGCGAGACCCCACCAAACCCCCCCCCCCCAATCCCCCCCCAAAAAATTCCAAACAGGTAGGTGGCTGAAGGTTTCCTCGACAGTGACACATTTCTCTGGTGTTCTCCAGCCTGTTTGTCGCCTGCGTCGCTAACAGGCTAACAGCTAAGTGCTTCATATCCCAAAAAGAAAACAACAACAAGCAAACAAAAAAGCTTCGACAAACACAGACGTGGTTAATATCAAGACAGTGAGAAAGTCACTTGTTTCAGTGCCATCCATCCGGAGAATTCCTCTCCTGACGTCGACAGGCCTTTCAGGACCCTCCCTAAAAAAAAAAATAATGTCTGTCTGTCTGTCTGTGTGTGTGTGTGTGTGTGTGTGTGTGTGTGTGTGTGTGTGTGTGTGTGTGTGTGTGTGTGTGTACCCTGTAAACCAACGATATGACCCGTCCGCTGTACGACGATCCTCAGGTGTGCTGCTGCTGTGCTTCCCCACCGCAAAAGTTACATCATGGCAGACGACAAATTGACACCATTCAGGAGGGAGGAAAAAAAAAAACCCATCACCATCCAAACGGATCGAAGGACTCCGCCGCTCGTGTTCCAAAAGCACAGGACCGATAAACCAAAGTGTCAAATAAAAGTGAACCGAAAAAAAACCCCAACGTTCTCCTCCCGTCGCCCCGCCGGAGCACGCGGACAGTCTGAGACTCCCAAGTCCTGCAGTTCCCTGCAGGGGGGGTGGGGGTGGGGTGGTCCTTTGTCACGGGGGACGACCGTAGTGGGCGGCAACGAGGACGGACGGCGTCTGGCGGTCTGCCCCAGACGCCCAGACAGACCGAGGTGTCGCTGAGTCGGGACTCGGTGCTGATAAGGCCAGAGAGAGAAGAAGAAGAGCAGGCGGAGACACAAAGAGAGACGCTTCCTGTCCTGTGGCCCAGTCCTTGGAGTGAGAGAGTGAGTGAGGGAGCGAGGGAGCGAGGGAGGGAGGAGGTGAGAGACACAAGGAGAGCAGCAAATGTTCCAGCTGGGCACCATCCTCTCAGTCAGGCGTAGGTGTGTGTGTCTATGTTTGTGTGCGTGTGTGTGTTTGTGTGTGTCCCTAGCCGACCGAGGACCGGCAGTATGGAATGATGGTTGCAGGGCGACGTGACCTCAGTGGAGGCGGTGGTTGGTGGTTGGTGGGGGAGGGGGCGGGGCCTCACTCGCTGTCCGACAGGGTCTCGTACTGGGACATGAGCAGAGGTTTGGGCTCCTCCTCTCCCCAAGGCCTGCCCTGCCCGCCGGCCCCCAGGCCAGGGGCCGGGCCTCCCGGCTGGGCGGAGGAGGGGGAGGGGGCCGAGACGGTGCCGCTGGGGAAACGCATGATCAGCGGGCTGCAGGGGTAGGGCGTCGGAGTCGAACCTGCAAGGGAGACACAGGACGAACAGCGCTGGGTGTTAATGTAAAGCAGAGTGTGAGACACATTGCAAAATGGCTGCAAATTACTTATTTACTTATTTACTATCACTTACTTATTTTTGTTGTCGACTAATCGATCGATTATTATTATTTTTTTTCCGATTAATCGATTAGTCACGATTATCTCCTTTATTTTTAACCACCTTTATTTTTGGACTTCTCTTTAACCCAACTTTCGTGAATCGTCACGTTAACCTAAATCGTAAAATTTCAACGTAAAATATCATAGGTATATAAATCCATTACATGCAACGTTTATCACAGTGAAATACTTAATACCTTTTTTATATATATACACACACACACATGTATATACAAACACTAGTATTGACAGGGGCTGTGATTCACTAATCACTGACGTTGAGTACGCATTTACTTGAGTGACCTACCGTTCGCTAAGCTAGCTTTTTCCATGATTTTCCATCATAGGCTGATGGTTCATTAACAAATAAGCGTGTCATATAAAAAAATATCTACGAAATATCTATTCTCTGTATTATTTGTAAACTCCTCTCTGTAGTGTGTGATATAGCGACTCCGGGGTGTCGGCGTTTAAGGCGTTCGCGTAACGCCGTAGTGCTGGCATGGCATGCTAGGTGAGCTTCACAGAGTTTGCACCGAATGTGTTTCACTGCTACATTTTCTCTGGAATATTCCCAAACTTTAGAAACTTTGGGTTGGAGTTTTTGAGACTTTTCAGAGAAGAAGCCGTTCTTCATTTACTTTTTTTTTTTTGCAGGATGTAAACATCGAGTGACACTGCCCCCCCACCCCCTCAGCTCTCAGTACTGCACTGCAGGTAGAGGGGCGAGTACAGACCTGTGGAGGAGGGCCGGTCCTCCCACACACGGTTAGTGAGGGGGGTGCGCCGGTTGCAGTCCCCCTCCGAGTGGACCGAGGACACGGACGACGGTCTCTCCACCCCCGACAGCCCCGGCGCCGGGGATTTGGCCTTGCGGCCGTTGGATCGCCCGTTGCCCTTTGAGGACTTTCCCCCGCCTGCAAACACACGACAAGGGACAAAGACTCCTGAGCAAAAAAATATATAAACAAACAGATGCAAAGGCCAGGTCGGGGAAAAATCCCGGCCGAGGGAGCCAGGAGGAAACAACCAACTGCTCCACCGAGAGCGGCGGCGGAAATTGAAGGAAGGTTTCCGGAGTTCAAATGTGAAATTTGAACATTTGGTGCAACCACTTGCATCAAATGTCGGTTTTTAATGATGAAAGGCTGAAAGGTTAAACGTTTTGTAGAAGTAAGATATGGTAAATGTTGAACTGTTTATATTCTCAGTTTGTATTATTTTCATCTATTACCAAAATTCACTCTTTAACAATACTGTTAAAGGTCCAGTGTGTAAAACTTGGCCTGATTTACGTTTTTCACATTGGCAAAAGTTTAGTGTACTGCCCATAAATAGATTAATAAAAGTGCATTCTCGCAGTACAATAGAAGTTATTTGATTTTCCTACCCATAGAACAGTTATTTTTTTATATATAAGAATATACATAGACAAGGGTCTCGCTCCCAGTTAGCTGCCATCTTGCACTGCCAGATTTCTACGGAAGCCTGGTGTGGACAATCCAGCTGCCTGACAGCGGCACATTTCGTATTTAGGGTGACTGTTTGCGTTCTCAACCAACAAAGAAGAAGGTGGGTGAGGTCACCGTAGTTCACTGGCAAGCGAATGAGCGTTGCAATCTAAAATGTGACCACTTGATGTCGCCGTTTGCCCTCACAATCTCCAAATATTACACACTTATCTTGTACGTAGGAGTTTAAGTTGAAATAGGAAAAACCCTATCCATTCATACCTTGAGAGGCAAAGTCCTCTGGCCGTCCATCACTGATGGGCCCAGCAGCGATGTTGGAGACGATGGGGTTAGCAGCATTGCTTGAGGAACGTTCTTCAGGTTGATCGTCATATTTGCCCATCAAAGCCTTTCTGATGATGGCTTCCAGGCCGATAGAGTTGCCAGGCGTCTCCGGAGCCGGGTGGCTACGGACACTCACAGGTCCTGGTGGTTGGGGGAGAGACACACAGCCAGAGACGTTAAGATGAGCGTGGTGACAGTCTTGTCTGTTCAAAACGAGACTGTGGCTTGAAGAAGCATCTTCAGCCACACATCCTCTCGCAATCACAGGCATTATTTCATCATTCAGGGCAGAGAGGGAGAGAGAGAGAGTACCTGCGGTTGTCGATGCAGGCATGTTGAAGATTTCCGTTCCTGGCTGAGCCACATCTGGGGGGAGGGAGGGAAAGAAAGGAAATTTGTAGAGTTCTCGAGCAGTGTGTCGAAACTCTGACTAAACACCAAGTTAAACCGCGGCCAATGAAGACTAAGTTGCAGTAAGGGTGAACGTTCACTCATCACCGTATTGGTGAAAAGTGCAAAAATAAACTGTCTTTTTTTTAAACACTTTTCAAAACGTAATTTGTAACAAAACATTTCTATGTAAACGTGTAAACTTACAGGATTGCCTCCATTATGTTCTTTAGCAGACGGAGGAAGATTACAATTTCAGAGCGTGCACAACATGTCTGCGATCTTTCTGAACAACCAGGAAGTGCAATTGAAATGAAATTACGGCATAAAAGAACGTCAAAATAAATCGTTCTCACGACCAACAAACTTTAAAGCAGCAATAAGCAGGAAACAGTTATCAGAACAGAAATGAACAGTTAAGAAAATAAATAAAAGAATGCCTCAGAGGTAGCACAACATTTGTTTTTTTGTTTTTGTTTTGTTTTTTAAGAAAAGCAATTCCCATCTAATTCAGTTCTTTCACTCCCAGACATTTCTTCACGAGGTCGTACTCACTGAACTCACTCTCATTTCCCACCACGGTCATCTTCTTGATCATCTCCTGCTTCTTGGACTTGACGATGGCTGAGGTGTTCTCCGTCAACTTGCTGAAGAAGGCTGGAGGCTGGGTGGCGTTGGGAGGCGATCGGGAGCCCACGCTGCAGGAAGGTATTGAGATGTCACCGGAAAGCCTGAAGAGCCTTTCTAAAGAGTGCCTCTGTGTGAGACGATCCTGGAGGCAGGTGAGGTGGAGGAGAGTTACCCTTGCTCCGCTTGCTCGGTGGGGTAGGAGGCCCCTCCCTGGATCTCAGGTTCCGAGTGGGCCCCGGGAGGAGACACTGGTTCAATGCCGTCATTGGAAAGGCTGACAGGAGATGTTTTTGGATGAGGAGGAGATCTACACATTATACACGACATTTAGACGTCCTTCGTAAAACATTAGCGTTTTAAAAGATTGAACCAATGTCCCTACCGATCTCTGTTCCGTTCCCCGCCGAAGCCCTCCAGGTACCGGGACCCCTGGCCAGCCTCCTGTGAAGATGCTGGGGGTTGCGAGGCACTGGGTGGACGGGTCAGGTCCAGAACTGGGGAGCCGTGGTAGCTCTGCTGCTGCTGGCTCTGCCTGGTGTAGTCTTTAGTGATCACCTCCTGTTCGCAGCAACGCACAGGGGAAAAACTTTTAACGCTCAACATTCTTAGAACCGCGGGTTGAGTGGTTTTGGTTTGGTTTTGAATTTTTTTGGCACGGATGAACCCGACTTACGCTGATGTGCTGTGCCAGGGTGACCACCCTCTGGCTGCCTTTGACACAGGGGGATGTGGGCTGCTGGCCGGGGGACAGCCTTTCCTCTGACGGAGGACGGTACAGACTGTGCGCCTCTGTTTTCTGCTGGGCTGAATTGTCCAAAGTGGAACCACACACACACACACACACACACACACACACACACACACACACACACACACACACACACACACACACACACACACACACACACACACACAGGGGAGAAAGGAAAGAAGCTGTGTTGAATATAGCACTTGAAGTCACCGGTGGCACCTTTTCAGAGAATCAGTGGGAGAAAAAGCTCACAGGGCTACAGACTTAGAGGAAGTGTGTGAGAAAAGCTGCTGGAGCTCATTTCTACTGTATTGTCCAACAGACTGGACAGATGTGCAAAGTATTTTAAATCTGAATGTCATTTCCTGGCTAAATTAAGGTTATAAACAAAGACTTAAAAAAAAAAAAAAAAGACTAGAAAGACTAGAAAATCTGCTTGAGGGATTATTCTGAACAGGTAGGTGTGTGTCTGAAATACAAAATGATTTTGTGGTTATTGATAAAACATTTTTGTTGAATCCATATTTTTAGACTTCTGCGATGGCAGTCTGGGAATGCCTGCAGCAAGGTGACGGTGGCCTAAATAAAAGTCTGTGCACGGCCACGGAACGGTTTCATACGAAAGAGGATTAGGGCCACAAGAAGAGATAAAAATATAAAAGGAAGGAGTCAAAACTTTGTGTAAAAAGTCGACGTAAAAAAGACAACATTTTGTGAATAAAGTTGACTAAAAAAAGAACAAAATTTCGTGAAAACAGTAGAAATTTCATGAATTAAGTTGACGCAAACAAAGGTGAAATTTTGTGAATAATAATTACACATTAGCCGAAAACAGGTGTATTCCCACAAGCTTCACCCACAGTAATCAGGAAACTGGCGAAAAAATGGAAGTACTTCACTAGACTTGCGCACAGAGCCTTGACTTTATTCTCGACATTTACTTACTTCACGATGACATTAATAACGAAATTTCATCTTTTTTATGTCAACTTTATTCTTAGAAATTTCGACTTTAATCTCTAAATTTCAACTTTATTCTTGAAAGGAAAACTTGAAAAAAAAAAAATTGTATCTTAATTTTTTTCTCTTCTTGTGGCCCGAATCCTCTTCCGTAGTTTCGAATCAGTCATCCAATTCCCTTTTGCATATACAATTTTCTCTCCTTTTACTCGCAAACCTCAAGAACCCCTCAAGCCAATCGTGTACACAAATGAGAAAGAAAATCCCAACAAAAGCGACACAAAAAAAAATCATGGACGGAGAAGCTCAAAGTATTGACGCGTGTGCAGACGAAAAAAAAAAAAAAAAATCACCATTACAGTGATGGATAAATAGGAACAGGCATGAATTTGTGAGAGGAGGGGAGCAGAACCAGTCAGCGGTGCTCTCGGAGCACCACATATTTTATAATGCCAACCACTACAGCGTGCATAGCAGAGACGAGCTCGCCTGTTGCCTGGATAACGGCGTGTATGAAGCCGGCTGCAGCCACGGCGGTCTTACCGAGCGCTCGGTGCTCCTGTTCCTGCATGGACATCGGCTTGCTCAGAGTCTTTTCCCTACCGGGCGTACCGCTCTCCCCGCGGCCAGGAGGGTTCTCCGACTGGGGCGGCAGCAGGTGCTGAGAGCGGCCGGAGGAGGACGAGGAAGAGGAGGAGGGGTAGGGTCCCGGGTACATCCCCCCGGGGCTGGAGGTGGGCAGCTTGGCCTCGGACTTGGCGGAGGGGCCGAGCTGCTCCTGCATGTGCTTGGGCAGGAGGCCCCCGCGGCTCTTCCCTCCCTCGCGCATCTGCTGCTGCTCCTTGGCCAGGCTGGCGTCCATGGCGGCGGCGTAGGAGTCTGGGAGGACGCTGGTCCTCTGGAGGTGGCCCGGGTAGGCCTGGTAGCGGCCTGGCCCGGAGGGCAAAGACCTGGCAGGCCAAACAAAACACACTCGGTAAATAAACAGGGCTTGGGTGTCCTCGGTGTGAGAGATTAGCTGTGGAACAAGAGTCAGAGCCAGTGTGTGTGTGTGTGTGTCCAGTGTTGTTGGGATTACTACATAAATCCATACATCTATCAGGCATTTGTTTTTGTTTTTTCAATGTTTTGTTGGTGAGTTTGACAACAATATTTATAATGTACCAATACCTTATTACAGAGTCGTTGGGATTACTCCATAAAAGTAATCCAACTACTGATTACTAATTGCTCCTTTAAAAAGTAATTTAATTACTTCTTAAACTACTTTGTTTCATAAGTAATCAATTATTAATTACTTATTACTTTAGTTAAAAAAAGATAAACAGTTGAGAATGTCTTGTTTCCTGCACACAACGTACAACAACAAACCACAATATTCTTTGATTTAGACAAAATTAACTCAAAATAATGTTTGTATTTCCAGCTACCAAACGCAATTGCTGTTTTTTGCTTTTGCCGCCGCCATGCTAGTTTGGGTGGTGTCGTTGCATATCAATGACGTCGCATGCACGGCTGCATCACTGATCTGCGACATGGTTGCGTTTGGTTGTTTTTCAAAATTTCAGACATCTTGGAGATGAGACATTTTTAGCTTGCAAAATCTTTCATCAAGTAACAGAAACGTTACTTGATGAAGCAATTATGATATAATTGTGATACATTACTCCATTACTAAATAACAAAAAAGCAGTTTATTAGAGTAGTGGATTGCTTGTTAATAGATTACTGGCCAACACTGGCGTTGTCCTTACCGGAACACCGACGAGGCCGAGTGCTCGCTGACAGAGATGCTCTTGCCTCCGGCGTTGTGCAGCACGCTGGGCCGCTGCTGCACGTTCTCCTGCGTGCGAGGCGACACGGGGGAGTGCTGGTGGCCGTACGGCTGCGAGGAAGGTCGCCCGCCGCCGCCGCCGCCTCCACTCGCCAAGCTGTGCTCCGTACCTGCCAAGCACATTCAATCCATTCAGCTCTCGTGAGTCGTCAACACGTCGGCAGCGCTGCTTACAGATTCCAGTGAGTGGATAAATACTGAGCTCACAACAAAAAATATGAAAGAGTTGCAGATAGCCGGATCAACAAAAAGAAAGTGTCCATGTCGTACAATTACCTAATAATGATCTCAATTTCCAAACTATTCATAATGGCTTTATAACTTTAGTGAAGCAGAAAGTACTTTCATTGATTTCAGTTCATTGATAGCAAAAAGATGTATAGCTTCAAATTGGAAAAATGTGAATGGACTTGGCGTCTCCCCAATAGTTGGCCATTTTCATTTCATTTACTTCATTATTTTGCTTACAGCTTCAACAAATACCAATGACAGAGTGGGGCGGGGGGGAGAAGAAGAAGGACTGCATCCCACCTGGTCGCCAGATGGGCGCGTGCTCCACGTTCCCGGCCGATCCGCCCTTCTCCCTGTCCCTGTCCCGCTCTCGGTCTCGCTCTCTCTCTCTGTCCCGCTCCCTCTCTCGCTCCCTCTCGCGGTCCCTCTCCCGCTCTCGCTCCCGCTCTCTGTCTCTCTCCCGGTCCCGCTCCCTCTCCCTCTCTCGGTCACGTTCGCGGTCTCTCTCGCGCTCGCGCTCAGACGACGTGCTCGGCATCTTGTTTATGTGCGAAGACCCAACTGCAAAAAAAAAATTGGGCAGAAGGACAAAACAAAGGCTTATAATGAACAGGAAACGCAGCAAGGGGAACGATTGTTGGTGGGATCAGAGGCGTGATGGTGGTGATGGGTGGGTACCTGGTGAGATGGGAGAGGTAGTGTAAGGCCGGCCAGGGAAGGTGGCGCTTCCTCCGGGGATGTAGGTGATGCGATCCATTGGGGAGCTTGTCCCCCCTGCAGAGGGAGGGACCAGGACAGGTAAGTGTGGCACCTGAGAAAGATCGATGATCCCTGGGGGGAGGGGGGAGGGCAGAGAGAAGACGAGGGTAAAGAAAACCTGAGCGGCTGGCGGTGGAGACGAGTGGCGTTAGGTAAACATGTTGATTCATATTAATAATAAGAATTTCTAGATTTTTGCACTCAAATCACAACTGATAAATGTGTGCTTTATCATTTGAAGATAAAGTGTTATTTAGCTTTACTGATGGAAGAAACTTCTATTTTGTTGTTCAATTTCTTAATTTAATTTTAGTACAAATAAGTATTAAAAATTAGCTTGTACATGTAGATATAAAAAAAAAAAAGCTTTTGATGAAAACTAACATAAATGCTGCAGCAGCGACTCGTCTCATCTACCCCTCAACAATCTAACATGAACTGCCTTCCACATGGCGTGTGCATGGACGGAACCACTGCCTACCCTATCTGAACCCTCCTACCCACCACACCTCCCAGCCCATATCTGCCCTCTCAACCCTGTCTGTTTTTAACTGATTTTATTTTATTTTATTATTTTCTATTTTTTTTATCGTTTTCAATTTTTAATCTCTCGCATTGTTTTTATTGTCATTTTACCTGTAAAGCGACTCCGAGCACCTGTCAGAGCGCTTTATAAATAAAAATTATTAAAATTATTATTATAAGCTCGGCAGCCATCGTGACAATTATCAGGTCAAAGTAAACGGTACGCTAATAGATGAAAACAACAGACCCGAAGAAATGAGTAGTGAATTCAATTCACACACGAGATGAGGGATCCAGCAGCTAAGTCCACCAAATGATCTTAAACCGTTTAGAAGGTCTTACATCAAAGCAGGCAAGAGCTGATTACACCCTGGAAATGTTGCTGTTTTGACACAGGGCTGACTGAAACAAAGAGCTATTCACCTTCACAGAAACTTTCACTCAACTATGTATTCAACAACTTAGTTATGTGGCTTGCAAGGAGGAGTTTTACGTGGTTCTAAAAGAACACAAAAAAAAGAGTATCGATGTCAAGCCATTGGTAGATAAAGAGACATAGGTTCTAAATGTAAACAGGAAGTGAATTAATGAATCGGACAAAAATGTTTTACACTAAATAACTAAACAGCCCCTTCCAGTGGTTTTGCTTATAGGTGAGAGTTACCAATCATAAAAGTAACAGTCAGGTGGCGACAACTCTGCTGAAAATATATTTTGACAGACCCAAAAAACAAAACAAAACCCAAAAAAAAACCATGTAAGCATGACTGAGTTACCGCGGGGGGCTGCAGAGTAGGGGAGCTGCAGGGGCTGATCCCGAGGCGTGAGGCCCCTCAGCAGGTCCGAGCGCTGGGCAGCCATGGCAGCGGCCGCGGGCCACTGGTGCATCTGCTGCGAGGTGATGTAGTCGTTGAGCAGCGTCTGCCGGTTCTCCAGGGCGGCGGTGTCGGGAAAGCCCCGAATGAGGTAGGGGTAGGGGTGGGGGTAGGCCGGGTTGGGGGCCAGGTGGCGAGGCAAGTAGTACGCTGCTGCAGCGCCACATGGGAGAGAGAGGAAGAGAGGAGCGGTCAGGACAGGACGTCTCTTCAAGCTCTTCAAATAACTAAAGAATAACATCAACATTGTCACTTTTATATTTGATTTCACTGTTTTTCTCTTTCATTCTTAGCCTCGCCTGTGAGGCTGGATGCAGGCGGGCTTCCTTCAAAAATGGCTGCGCCAAGGAAATGTATATTATTTAATTGGATCACTGAGAAACCTCACACTGCAACTCAGTGGTACAAAGACATTTTTACAGTTTTCCCCATGGTGTCAAGTGCCAAATTGAAAGGAAATGACAACACTTTTATGGACATATGGCAACCCCTAATAGATTATCTGCCTAAGGAGCTCAGTGAAATTACACAGAGGGGAAATATTGGCTTGGAAGGTTCAAAGGTGAACGACCGAGCAATAAGAAATACTCGCCAACTGATTCAAGGACACAAATATTTTCACATGTCGAAAAGTTGTTGATTTCACTCTTGAATGATGTAAATTTATGTGTATTGTTTTGTTACGGTTCTGAAAACAAAATAAAGTATGATTCATTTTTTAAAAATGGCTGCGCAAAAAGGCTGCTAACTAGGAGCAAGAGCCTTATTGCTCTATGTATATTTTTATGAGAACATTGTAAGGGTAGGCAAACCCAATTACTTTTATTGTATTGCGAGTATACACTTTTATGAATGTATTTACGGGCAGAATGTTAAGTTTTGCCAAAATAAAAAAAACACTATCCAAGCCAACTTTTATGCACTGTAAAACTACAGCGTGACTAATTCTATCTCAATTAAAGTCAGATGTGACCAGATTGGAACAACTGAGCACACCTGAGAGGCTAAATAAGGCAACAAGTACACCGTGTCTTTAGTGTCTTTACCTGGGTCAATGGGGATTCCACGGGGCAGGGCGGCAGGATCAAAGGCTAAGGGGATTTGACGATAGACGTCTGCCGCTCCGAGACCTTGAAGCAGACGCTCGTAGGCTTGTTGATCTGGAACGCCAGGGAGCGGAGACTTGGTCGCGCTCATTTCCCTCGGCGTCGGTGTGGCTTTACGTTCCTGGGGGGGATTCTTACCGGAACCTTGGGTGAAAAGGAAGACGACAACAACAACAAAAATTTTTAATATTTTCAATTTATTCTAAACATTTTAGATTTATTCTGGTTCCCAAATGTTGCACTACAGGGTCAAAACAGCAAACTACAAAAGAAAGCAAATAGCTATGTTTACGTGAACACAAATAATCGGAATAAAGACCCAATCAGATTAAAAATGCTTCATGTAAACATGTCAATCGGAAGATTCTGAGCCGATTCGGTCCATTCGGAAAGAAATTTCATTTCGAAAGAGGGAGGTGGTTTATGTTGATCATTATTCCGAAGGGCATCTATGTACACACTAGTGTTATCAAAAATATCGATATCGCGATTAAATATCGATATTGAAAACTAAAAACGGTTCAATACGACTTTTCTGTAGTACCGATATATAACTACTCAGCGTGTGCCGCCGCCAACACACACACACAAACACAGAGCGCTTTATTCTGACTAAACGCTTGATGCATGTATACGCAAGTCATGATCGGATCATTCTATTCATTGTCCATGTAAAACAGTGGATTCGGAATTTACGATCAACCACAGTTTAGATCGGATTGGAGAGATTTGCACGTGTAAAGATAGCTAGTGCGCCATACGCACCATCATGCTGCCTCTGGCTGGCCTCTCTGGACAGAGGGGAGGCCCGGTGAGAGGGCCCGGGATACGGGTTCCTTAATCCGCCTTTGTCCTCGTATCCCACCGGACTGTGATGGGCCTTGCCTCCCTGCTCCGAGCCCAGCGTGAGAGGGGAGGAGCGGGCGATGGAGCTGGCGGTGCTGACCACGGTGCTGGGCCGCCCCTTCTGCGCTTCTTCGTAGCGGCCCCTCTCCATGTGGGTTGGGGGGTTGTGGTAAGACCGCGGCGAACTGGCGATAATGGATCGGACGTCGTGGCGCTTCCCAGAACCGGCCGCCTCCTGCTTCATGGGCGGGCCCTGAAGACAGAAAAACACAAGTACAAATCAAACAGCCTGCACGGAGAGCTCATAGAGACCCGGCAGCATCTGGATGAAATCCTCACAAGGTTGTGTTATACCTGTGTTATGATACCCTCCTTCCCAGGCTGTCTGAGCTCCTCCCTGGGAATGAGATGGATGGAGCGGCCAGGCTCCTTCACGGTGGGAACCAGGCCCTCCCGGCCCTTCATCGGGTCTGCTAGTGGACCGGGTCCACGAGGCGGGGAGTTCTCCCTCTTCATCTGCTTGGCCTCTCTTCTCAGGTAGCCGTCCTGAGGGTCCAGATGGCGAGGTATACCTGACGGCACGACACAATCCTTTCAATCATCGTCTTTCAATAAGTTTGTGATTTTCTTGTCTGTCGGTTTGTTATTATAGCTAAGGTCGCAACGATTCATCGACATCAGTGACAATAAACAATGACAAAATCCGTAGTGTAAGACGCGAACGGGTGAGCCATCTCGCTTCCTCACCATCTGTGCTAAGAGCTGCGCATGCTCATTAGCGACTGGGAAGTGACAGGACTTCAAAACAGAAATGTCGGCGGCCGATGCAACACCATCGAGTCGGAGAAATCTCTAAATTCTGGGAGCATTTCACCCTTGAAGTGAAAAAAAAAGGTTGGCTGCAATATTTGTAATGCATAATTTATTTCTTCATTCAATTCATTATCCCACAAGTCGATTAAGTGTTGTGTCGTTTTTTGGCAATGTCATTTTCATTTTGCACTTGTTTCTTGTATGTGTCCTCTTTTAGTGGAAACAGCGTTCAACAAGTGTAGATTTCCTCCTTCAGTTTTCCGTTGATTCTTTTCACCATTCCTGCTTTCTCTGTTGGTATGTGATCTTTCTGATGCCTAGCAGCATACTTCACTGCTGTTGCTACCGACTGCTGCTTTGAGCTCCTCAACAGGTTTCTAGTTGAGTGACACCGACGCTCGCATTGTTCACCACCAACGTGAAAGTTGTGAACAATACAAGCTGGAGGCTGACTGACAGTCACGTGCTGCTGTGACAAGGTTGAACTGTTCTTACTGTCAGACTTCAGTCTGAAGTCCATAGAGGAGAAAAGACACATTGGAAGTAGTGTTCTAGGACTGATTCCTCTGTGATACTGGGATATTTAATTTTTAAAAATATCACAATATTTTTATATTGGGATAAAAATATTGGGATATTTTAACCCCAATATATTATACTGTTAATTTAATTTGTTTAGACATCATAGTTTGTAGTGCATTTTAAAATCCTGCAGATGACAACACTCCTCATTGAAAGTCAGTCTGAGTCATCATGGAAGGAAATTTGCGTTACCTTGAGAGATGGAGCCACGGATGTGATGAGCATCCTTGTATGGGGTGTGGTGTGGACTGTCTCTGTCGTGAGGCATTGCTCGACCAATCAGACCTACAAAAGGATAAGCAGTCATGAAGCAGACTGAAAAATGGTTTAAAGGAGACATTTTTAAAGCATCACCTCCGTTTTTAGGGCACCAATTACTGGTAACCAGAGCAGAGACCAGCAGCTGCCAGGCGGCAACACAATTTTTCACACTGAGGTTGATTTTTCTAAGCTTTTTCCTTGGCTTCTCAGCGCATCAATCCGTCAGACATGGAAAATTCAGAGAAGGTAAACTTCCGACTATTATATAATGACATTACATAATGAATTTCAGAGCGAACATAAAGTATACCTTCACAATTGGCAACAGAATCCCTCATTGGCAAGCCTCTTGAAATGCAGCCTTCCATAAGGTCATAGGGACGCTTCAGGCCGACAATGTCCCCGGGCTGCCCGGAGCCTCGTCCTTCATCTTTCACAGCCTGAGACGACGCGCCTGCAAAGATCAAGAAGCATCATCACCCTCACGACACGAGCGGAACGCCGACCAAGTCTGACAGACAGACACAAGTATGTTCCATTGTTGAACTCTGTTTACTTAGTTGGCTTCTTCCACATTCAATTTATTGGCAGGGGTGGAAACGCAAGCCGAGTGAAAGCGCAGCGACCCAAGCTGCAGCGCACCGCACCAAATCAGAACATAATGCTTGCTGAAACTTCACCATTTGTTGCTTTATTAAAAAAGTTTCAGATAGAATAAGGCAGCGTTGGCAAGTCATCTATTACTAAGTAATTGTTACTCAGAATGTAGTTTAATTACAGTAGTAAAGTAATGAAACGGGATTACTGAGGCAAAACTGGTAATTATATCATAATAACTTTATCAAATAACAATTCCATTACTTTTCCAAAATATTTTGCAAGATAAAAATGTCTTGCAAAATATTACATATGTGTGTATATACATATATATATATATATACATATACATATATATATATACATACATATATACATACACACACACACACACACACACACACACACACACACACACACACATATATTTATTATACACACACTAATGTAGTATTAGTATCAGTAAGTATCAGTATACTACTGATAGGAGTAATAAGTAGTTGGATTACTTTTATGGAGTAATCCCAACAACACTGTAATAAGATAATGGTACATTACAATATTGTTGTCAAACTCACCAACAAAACATTTCACTCCAAAAACACGTCTGATGGATGGATGTACTCACGGTCATATGAAAGAATCTGCGCACTTGTGCCCTCAAAAACAACATGGGCTTTGGAGAGAACCTCATCCCGCTCCCTCTCGGCTCGGCTGCTGCTGTCTTCTGTGATCAGACGAGCAATTGTTCCCTTATACAGCACATCAGCTGGCGTCCCCTGTGATCGAAAACATAAAAAAAAATCAAAAAAACAAAAACAATGAACAAATCTTATACAGCACTAAAAAATAAAAGAGTCAGTATTAGGTCAGAGTTCAGCAACTCTTATTTTCTCTTCATAAGAGTCAAAATAAAGTGCAGCAACACACTGATTTTGACTGCAGTCAAAATATAAATTAAAGCTGAAATTGTAGCCCAAAAAGAGCATAGAAATACACAACTAAAACAAAATGCAAATATAGACAAATGAGTGGTCCCGGCAGAGGCATCAGTGCAACTGTTAAAAGCATGAGTTATATCACTGTGCTCCAAAGAAGAGCAATGCTTTACTACTGCTGAACAGTGAGCGTGAACAGTTGGTCAGTGGGATGTTCAGCTCTCTTTCAAATGCATTTCTTGTCGGTTCTTGGCACTAATGAATGTAAGGGGCAGACGAGTTCAGTTTGGGGAGAGAGGCTGTGTCTTATATTTCTATCAGCATCGTGGATAGGCTACTGGCAGTACTGCAAACACACACGATACAATCTGAAAAACAAAAAAAGAAGATTTCTCAACACTGATTATTTCTTCAGTTGGCATATCAGTTGGTCCCAAGACTCCAGTATAAACAGACAAATGAAAGAGGATGGATGCAGCGTGCACCAGTTGCTCTGGGCAACAGGGTCACTCATAGATGAGCTCATGTCAGTCATGTAGCCATGGCACTTGGCTTTTCGCATGAAACTTGAGCTCTCTGTGGTCAAAAGCACACAAAGCAAAGAGGAATAGCACAGAGGGGCCAGGTGGCATATCACTTGGACAAATGTAAGACAACAAAAAGGGGTTAGTCGTGTAGGCTAAAAACCAATGTCATCATAATCAAAAGGGGTGTGGGTTATTAGCCTGCAGGAGAGACGGATGTTGCATTGGTAATTACTGTTAGGGTACTTAAATTTCTTTCAGATTTTCCATTGCAGCTGTCCAATAGATTTGTTTGTGTGCGGGGTATCCTGGCAACCCTTTTGCTTGCACTCAATAATAGCTGACTAAGTGCAGGTTATGTCACGTAACCAAAGCCATAGAGTGACCTAAAAAGTCATAATAAATGCTGATAAGGAAGTGTTAAAGTCATGTTTGCGGGGGGAAAAAAAAAATCCTATCTGTTTAACTCTTGTACAAACTAATATGTGCTGATTGCACTGTTAATCAGTCAATACAATTGTCAACAAAGATCAGAGGTTTACCCTTAGCCACGTCCGGCTGTGACGAACAGCAAATTTGCATGGATTAAGGTCTGTCTTTGATCAACTGGAACTAAATGGCAGCTTTATTTGTTAAGTAGTTTAAAATAAGGGCTAGAAGTAAGAGATTGAGGGCCATTTTGCATTGATTCATTCATCATTGTCTTTTTTTTTTCATCAAATGCTTGCTTTTCTTACATGTCAGCGAGCCAAAGGTTAAGCGGCAAGGCAAAGAGAGAAGGTATAAAAAAAAATTAAAAATGATGATGCAGCAATGTGAAAGTACATTATTTGTTGTATTGGACTAGTTCTGCTGGAAACCTCACATCAAACATCTGTGTGGTAAAATAGCAAAAGGCCCTGGAATTTTAGGTAAAACTAAATCACATCCACAAAAATCATGAGACCTTACACTCTGTGTTGCACACTTTTATTACCGTATCTGAATTACTGTGTCGAAGTCTGGGGCAACACAAGAGCACCTTATAAAAGTTACGCCCCCTGCAAAAAGGAGCAGCGGGGACAATAAATATTGTTTGGCATCGAGAACACAGATGCACTGCTTTTAAAGGCACAAATCATCAAATTTATGGATCTGGTCAAATTGTAAGGGCACACACTATATTTGAATCAAGAAATAATTCACTGCCTTTCAGCATGTGAATATTGATGAGATGGAAAATATAATTTGAGGCCGTAAACTTCATTTTAAGGAGGTTTCTGTCAACAATAATTTCAAAAGTACGTGCACGTCAGTTGGTAGATTGTGGCAATAATTAGATGAAGAAATCAAACAAAGCAATACAATCCCACAATTCAAAAATAAATAAAAAAATATATTTTGATAGATATCATGTGAGGATATGATTATTTGTTGTGTTCTGTA
This sequence comes from Nelusetta ayraudi, assembly GCF_046127955.1. Classification (NCBI taxonomy): domain Eukaryota; kingdom Metazoa; phylum Chordata; class Actinopteri; order Tetraodontiformes; family Monacanthidae; genus Nelusetta; species Nelusetta ayraudi. Next base: position 4,529,481 of record NW_027466142.1, read on the forward strand.
GATAAATATTACATATTACATGTATTAAATGATTATGTTTAATTATATTTTATATATTCTATGAATCATATATTTAATAAGGCGTTGCTTCTTCTTGCTCCTTTTTAAACACAATCCTAATTTTGTTTTTTCTCCCGAATGACTTTTGTTCTTACTACTGCAATTTTGTTTGAATATGTTTCTTTTTTATACTTTTGCTTTTGTGTTCAAAATAAAGCGATGAAATGAAATGGAATGAAAAAAGAGGTACTAACAGTAAAGCTAACCTGAGTAATGGAACCGCCTCTGTGAGAAATCAAGGAATCTGAGTGGATCCTGGTTCCTGGGATGCCTTTAGTTATGCTTCCACCCTGAACTGCAGGAATTGCAGCTGTAAGGATCAAAAGGGAAAAAAGTATTAGTAGTTGAAATTAAAAGAAACAAATAGAAGATGGCCATAGTCAAATAGACATAATCTCTTATATAGTTCCATTCAAAATATATATTCAAAACGGTTCAAATCCACAAAACTACAACTCTGAAAACAGTTTAGTGTTTCTACATTCCTCATCTCCTCTGAGGCTCCATCAGAAAAGATCAGTATCAATGGACAGATCTTCCAATTGATTTTCCAAGAAAACTGTTGTGAAGTCTGTCCTTGACTGCTTTCAAGCTACTGTCATGCTAGGTTACTCTTTATCCGGCTGTTAAGTCCTCACGTCAGCATGACACGTTCTCTTATTTCCAAAACCATCCGCAAAGCGGCTCCCGTTTGTTCAATATCCCACAGAGTTGTGTCCCGTGTGAGGCAAAAAAAATTACCTTATTACTGTTACGAATGATTGTGTAGTAGTGATAAAACGACGCAAAATAAGAAATAATAGTGACTTAAAGTCTGTCCCCTTTTTACTCTGACAGACAAAAAAAGGGAAGCCCTTGGACCCGGAAGTAGAACCTTTGTCATGTGTGATATCAGACTTTACATGCGTCTGGCTTCTCAAATGTGTACAAATTTGATAAAAATGACAAAAAGTGGAAAAGCTGGAAGAAAAAAAAACTTGTGATGCTAAATTCCCTGCAAATGTCATAAAACTCAAGAGGTGGAGTCATGGTTGACCCACCACACGGGACAAAAGAAAACATTAAAACAAGCCCCCACAAGTATTTAGAGAAGTGCACGTGAGCCACCTACCACGTCCACTGTCATGAGGGTTGTCGGCTTGGGAGGATGAACTGCGAGGAGACAGCTGCTCCTGCTTCACCACAGGGTAAGGACCTGCTGCAGAGGGTGTGAGGAAGGAAGAAAATGAGCAAAAAAAAAAAGGCAAAATGATGATGAGATGTAGGATATAGTGAAGTGTGTCAGTCCCTCTCAAGAGCTCCACTCACCCACTTTCCTCTGATCCATCCATGGCAGCCCCATCTGAGTGGAGGACATCCTGCCATGGTCCAACCCATGAGCAGGACTGTGCAACTGCACCGGAGTGCCCTGATGAAGAAGAATTATAGTGCTTTCATGTGTAGTTTACCAGATAAAATATTATTTTTGGGGATTTTTTTTTTGTTGCTTGTATCATTTTCTACCTGTGTGATAGAGCCTCCAGGCTTGGAAGAAGAAATGAGTGGCGGGGGCTCTGGCATGGTGAGGGGCCTCACTGCTGCCAGCCTTCCACTGTCCTGTGGCAGAGCAGGAAGCGAGGGGTGGCCGCTCTGCTGGAACGCTGCAGACGACAGACCAGGAGATCAGGGGACATTTTTAGTGGCCCAGCAGTGGGTCAGAGAGCTAGTCAAACACTGCTGGCTGTGCGCCACCTGTTGACCATGAATGTGTCAGTAGCTGTGTTTCCATTAAAGTTTTTCGCAAAATAAAAGCGATATTTCTAAAAAATTTCGGCGAAGTACGATTGCGATTTGCAGGTGCTTCCACTGAATGGTGCGAAACGCAGGAGCCGTAATTTTCGCAAGACTCATGAGAATTACGTTTGTTTTTGTTTGTTCACATCTGTGTCCTCCTCCAAAAGCAACGCACCATTTCCACTTGAAGTGAACTGGTCACATCCGTTGACGTGTAAATGCGGAAAAAGTGTTTGCATGACACTTTTGCGATATACCTCTATATTGATACGTCTGGAAAAACTACCTCATGAGAGCATAAAAACCTTTTAGCCATATATTGAGAGGTTTTTTGAATTTTAGGCATTTCCAATACCATTTTTTTTATTGCAATATTTAGGCTTTGTGCGATTTTAGGGGTAATGGAAATGCAGCTGGTGTGTGTGAATGGTCGGCTTCCTCTTCCTAAGACGATCACAATTCTATTTGATTTTGATTTGAATTTCCCACCAAACTGTTATTGAGGTCACAGTTAAATTTGCTACTGGTTCCAATGAACCGGTTATTTTGCCGGTCTCATTAACAATGCAGGAGATGTTTGTTTTATGTTGCATAACCACAATGAAGTACTGAAGGTGAGAGTTGATTCAATGATTGATCTGCACAGCAGGGTTAAAATATCACTGCCAACATCAAACGATGATGATATCCAATTGAATGCTTCCGGATGAAATAAAGAATTTGTGAGACTATCTGAATAAATCTCTGGCTAATTTGTTTTTCCTCTGTTGTGCCACCACTGCCACAGGAACACATTCAGAAGGTTTTCTGACTCCGTTCCGAGTAGGAAACATTATTTTGCAATGCATTAATGAAGATGATATGTAACAGAAAGTGCTTTCAGTGGCCACTCCATTCGAAAAGCACACAATTAATGCAGTAGTTTGGAGGTATATTAGCTTTGGGTTACTTCTCCCAGAATGCATTTTTTACAGGTTTGTAAAGCACATCGTTTGGGAAAAAAAGAGAAAGGATCATGGGGGAAAACTCACAGTTCAAGTGCAGCATGTGCTGTTCATGACTAATTTTGGCCATGTCTCTTAGAGGTATGGGGTACGGAGAGAGAACTGGGCGACCCATGCTGGAGGTTCTCAGATCATCCGGGCCCAGCGTCTGCTTCTTGGCCTCGCTATGTGGTGAGTATGCCTTGTCTGCAGCAACAGAAACACACAGGCTAAATTACTAAAAACAAAAATCTACATGGAGGTCTTTTTTAAAACCCAGAACAATGACGCAAGGTTGGACTGAAGCCGGCAGAAGGTGGGAAGATTAGCACATTTACAGCCAAAAAAAACTAAAAACAAAAAAAAACAGGCTCCAAGAGTTAGACAGGTCTGATATTGTTACTGCTTCAATTGTTTTCCCACTATTATTCCAAAGATTCCAAGACAAGTTGTTGCTCATGATGAAAGCTGTCAAGACCAGAAATGACATTTTGACCCGTTTCTTGTTCCTGGGATCTGACTGACTAATTTATTTTGTTTATGTCTGAACCTGTTAAGCTGCATACACAGCTGCTCACACAACGGTTACACATGGCCCGAATATCACACATTACTCATAGATATGAAGTCATGCTGAACTAGACTACTCCTGGCCGAGTCAATAGCAGCAGAAGATCATTTATTATCTCCCTCCCCAACAGATGCCCCAGAAACACTTTGAATTCCCTGAACACTGCACTGCTCAAGGTCAGAACACGCGGGCCTAAAACAGCTAGAAATATACATTTTATAACGTTATAATCAGATTATTGTTCCTTCACCTCACATTTAAAGAGTGATTATTCCAACTGCCGGCAGAAAAACAACAAAACATGTACTAAAACACCACGTGTATATCTAATGATGGGACTGATGTGTCACTACCGTCTTTGTCGTTTGAGGGGCTGCGAGGGCGAACCCGAGGGCTGCTGTCTCTCTCCATCTGCGGGTTGTAGGACAGCGCTTTGCCAGGTTGGCCCGCCAGCTGCAGCTGCTGCTGCTGCTGCTTGATCTCCTGGGACGACTCTCCGTGAGCCATGGTGATCTGTTGCTGGTACAGCGCCAGCGCATGCGGAGGCAGAACTGCCTTGGCACCCCCACTGTGGTGACTGCCCTGCATGGAGGCTTCTGGCATCTGGGGTTGAGACGAGACAGAGTGAATATCACACCCCCATTGTGTGGTGTTTAGGTGAGCCATTGGCCACATGCATACACAGTGTCTGGTGAATGCGACTGCGGCCCTAAGAGTCAGTAGGGAGTCTTCAAGAGCAGCAGATTTGAGTGCAGTCACCAACATTTGCCCACGTGCTGCCCTTCCACTCGTATGTTTTCTTCTTTTGTCTTATTAACAACAAACAACAAAATCATTTCTATTTGTTTGTGTGGCTCTGGTGCAACCAAACCTTTTGAAACACAAAGAAAGATGCTATGATTGGGACAATAATTGGGATCAAGTAAAAATCTAAGGGCGTCTGTAAACTTTTTTCCACAACCGCATGCCTGTGCAGATGAGTATCATGGGGCATAAATGCAAGAATGAAATAATTTATTACAGGGTGTCCCAAAAAAATTTGGGATCAATAATAATTTTGGCAATTCATGTTGAAAAAAAATGAAATCAAATTGTCACAGAATTTTGACAGAATGTATAGAAACAGAGCAAGATTTTATATTTAGTGGGGTTTTTTTTCTGCTTTGAGGTTGAGCCATGCTGTTCACTCCCTAAGAGAAGTCATTTTGCGGCTTGGAATATGCTCACACCCAGCTGTGACGCGGCACACCCAGTTGACGTGTGCCGCGTCACAGGCGGTGCACATATTGAACACTTATGAAATGGGTCCCATAATAAACTCATGATGTTCAACACCTGAACTTTTCCAATTCACTGAGCTGGACTTAGAAGTTTTCAAGCTAATTGCTTTTAAAAATTAAATATATGTATAAAGAAAAAGAGAGAATTTTTTCCTTCGGTACCTCAAATGATGAAAAGGAGAGAGAAACAATGTCAGAAATGACAAAAAAGTATTCAAGGACACATGTCACAGTGAACCTACAATAGGTGGTATAGCAGCTGCCCTCTGCTTAAGCTGCTTCAGGTCCATTGGCTTCTGTAGTGGTGAAGATATGACCCCATCGTGGGCATAGTTCAGCAGGCTCGGCCGTGGAGACGTTATTCTGCACACACATAAAAAACAGAGATTACTCTCAAAAGCACCACACCTTCATCTAAAATGTACCGTTTTTTTGTTTTTTTTCCCAGTGCGTTTTGCCGACGAGTGAAGGAATTTTTCTACTGCGAGCACTCATGTGGAAACTTTTCATTCAGCGGCCCGAGACGGTGGAAATCAATTCTAGGGGTAAAAATGTATGGCCGTGTCACCTTCATCAGTTAAAAGGCACACAATAGTGGCCGACTCCCCCTCCCCCCACTGTTTGCTTTGGCTCAAAGGCAGCGTTTTCCCTGGCTCTGCAAGGGACTTGTAGTCTGCTGTCATGGAAAAAAAATGAACAAATACCGAGCAAACGGCACTAATCACTCCACCCACACACTTTGACACGCACTTTTTCTGTGTGTGCGTGTGTGCACTGTTGAGAGGGTGCTATAAATTCGCTCACATATAAAGCAGTAATAAAAAAAATAAAAATAATCTCGGGCTGACACAAAAGAGCAACCTGTGGTGTAAACACACGAGTGGCTCACCAACTGTCAAACAAGGCTGCACTGCCGTGCAGCGTAGCTAAGCAACTAGTAACACTTCAAAAGCCTCACTCTTGTTTTTGCAACGTCTGCTGTGGTTAACCAGAGAACTAGGACACCTACGAAAGCCACAGCATGAGAAAACCAGCAGCCCTGCGCTGGAACAAATCCTCTTCTTTATACGACGCAAGGTCTCTCTGTCCGAAGACGGCGCGTGTGCACGTGCGTGTGCACGTGCCAGACAACAACTTGCGCCTTCCCACCATGACGCAGCAGCTTCCAAAAATTGCTCACCGGCCATCACGACTTGGCAAGAGCTTTGTTGTTTCGGTTGTGTTTTTTTTTTCCAAGAGGCTTTCTTGTTGCTCTTGTTTTAATTTTCTCCGTCAGCAGGGCGTGCATTGATAATAATTAGCGCGTCGTTGGCGTTTGAGGCCACACCGCCGTTGTGTTTGTGAACGCGTAAGAAAGTACAGTCAAGAATGGGAAGTTGGCGAGCAGCCGACAAAGCAGCCTCTCAAGTGCGAGAAAAGCGCAAAAACAGCAACCGACACGCAGACTATGGGCACCGCAAGGGTTAAATCCAATGCATTAGACGCAATCCGTTGTACTCGTTCAGTGCTCTAACCTGCTTTTATCCGTGTTGTCCGACTCTTCCACTTCATCCGCACTGCAAGTGGCACTTGAGTCACTATCGCCATGGGAGCCCGATTTGGTCGCCGGGTCCTTTTTGGAGTTCTTTGCAGAGCTTTTGACATCGTCCATCTCTGACGCAGGAGGCTTTTTGTCCGCGGCCTCGCCGGCGGCCGCTGCCGCTGCTGCTGCGTGTTGCTGCTGCTGCTGCTGCTGCTCCTTGCTGGACTCTCCGCTCTCCGTCTTGATCTCCTGCTTGACGGCTGCGTCTTCCTTGGCGGGAGGGTTCTCGTCGCCAGCTTGACCTGCGTCGGGCCCGGCCAGCTCGGCGGCGGGGCCCGACTTGGTCCTGCCGCTGCCGTCCTCCTTGGCCTTGCTGTCCTCTGAAGAGTGCGGGGACGGCAAGCTCTCTGTGTCCGAGCTGTTGTTGGCTCCACCTGATTGGGTAAAGAGACAATTCGAGCCAATCAGCAAAACAAAATATTTACTCATTCTTACAGGTCTTTCTGCTGGAACCCATTCTATTTTTTGTTTAAATTTCCTTCTTCAAATAAAAGAAGCAGGTGCTGCAGGTCAATTTCCTCCAAAACAAGCAGCTCCAGAAGCAATTTTTATCCCAATTGCAATCAATTTTCTTCCTTTGTGTTTGTCTGAATGTGTTTCTTTCTGAATGTATAACTATGTTGTGTTTAAATGTTGGAACCTGCACTACGCTGTACTGAAAACAAAGTCCACCAGCTTGGCTGTCTGGTTAAAAGAATCATAATCAGAAGAAAAAAGAAAAAAGAAAAAGAAAATAGAATGAAAGAAAAAAAAGGAAATGGAAAAAAGAAAAAAAAGAAAAAAGAAAAAAAGAAAAACGGGCTGAGATAAAACTCTGGCTTTTTTAAATTGATTGAGGGAGTAAAAATTCCCATTGGGGGGTCATGACAGTGCTAGAGTCTGACTGGGTTGTCTCAGGGTGAAGGCGGGGTAAGTTGCAGGGCCAACATGGACAAACAGCCAGTCACACCTACAATGTTGAGTTGCCAGTTAGGCCCTATTGTGCATGTTTTGGAATGCGGGATGATAACCAGTACCCAGGGAGAGAGACACGGGGAGGAACAGGCAAACTCCACACAAGAAGGTCTGGGACTGAACCTACAACAATGAACTGTGAGGCAACAGTGCACTGTAGTGCCTGCAACTCAGGGCCAAACATAACAGTTGGCAGTCAATCACTTAAGCAGACGTTTAATTTGCGAGATGTCTTCTCCGTGAGATAGTCACAGCCTTCATTCTTTTGACTGAGGGACAAGTTGATCATCTGAGATCAGTGTAGAACAACATAGAAACAGAGAAATCAATTCTGAACACTGGAAAAAGAAACAGAGGAGAAACACCTGGCGTAAGACGGGGAAACGGAGACATGGTCTGACCTATTAAACCAAGTTCTTTGATATTTCTCATTCATTCTGTTCTTTGTAGGTGTGTGTCTTTCTTTAGCTTAGACAAGGCGTCTGTTTGTCCTTCCTCGACATGCTTCGGCGGAGCGACCGCCTTCCTCAGGAGTTTCACTTGCTGGCATGTGTGACTCGTCTTTATCAGCTGATGTTACGGGGGGCGTGACCGACCTTGTCTGATTTGCCAGGTCGGTCACGCCTCCCGTCCAGGATGCTGCCCCAGGTGTGAGAGAGCACGTAGGCTCCCTCGTCCTGGTTCGTTGTCCCCGGGTTCCTTATCTCCTTATTTCAATCGCCTCCCTGATCCATCAATCCTGATATGATTTGGCCTTTTACAAGGATCGGTTATGACTGACTTGTGGATTTTTTTTTCCATCTCCCTCTCGCATTCTTTTTGATGTTCTTTTCTCCGTGTTTTAAAGCTCCTCCCCTTCTCCCCGATGCATGTTTAATAGCATGACTGACATGGTACTTTGTATATGATGTTGCATTTATTGCTTTCTTCTATTTTGTCCTTGGGGTGTACTGGTAACTGTCATAGTTTTGTATGTGGTTTGAGTGGTGTGTTGATGTCGTATTTCCTCCTGGTTCTTTGGTGACCCCTCTGATATACGGTAATACAGTAGCAGTAACAGTAGCACAGTAGTAGCAGCGTCACCACCGCCACCACCGCCACCTGTCAGATATGACAGGCTGGTCTCGCCCCCATAACATCAGCTGATAAAGACGAGTCAGACAAGTCACACCTGTGAGGAAGGCAGCAGCTCTGCCGAAACAGAACCCTTTTCTGAATAAAAGAAAGACACAAACCCTCTGAAAACTGAAGACAAGTTGAACACAATCAAACTACTCTTTTCTCTTTTACTCTTTTCATACTACTTTTTTCTTTGGTCAACCTGAATCACCCATGCAGTAATATAATATTTTTAGCTAAAGACCAAAATAAGGTAAAAAAAAAAAAATAATAAAAAAAAAAAAACAAGAAAATAAACAAAAATGCTATTAGTTTATATAATAATGATGATGATAATAAAAAAAGACTTATTCGTTTAATTTTGCAAGATTGGTGTCAAACTCTTGCATTAATAAAAAATAATTCAAAAGGCTAAAACAAAAATCTCATCACCAATCATAAGAAATGTATTATTATCCTGCTCATTGTCATCAGGATTTCTGTGTTTTCTGTACCTTCTCCATCTTCAGCAGCCTCCTCTTCATTGCCGCTGGCTCCTGAACCTTCCATTTCTTCCTCCTCTGCAAAATTTGGGGCACTGGCCTCCTCATTCTGAAGCGCTTTGCCCCTGCGCCGGGCCTTCCGCTCCTTCTCCTGAACAAATGAGAGCAGGACACGATTAATATCAATCGTGTAGCGCACAAGTGACACAACTGAATAGTTACATGGAAGTGAATTTGTCTGTGAGAATTTAACAGCGCTTACAGATTTCATTTTATGCTGCTGCAGAATCTCATCCAGTTTCTGTCTCTTCTTATAGTTGAAGTAGAAGTTTTTACACTGCGACACAGTTTTCGACCCCACCATCTTGGCAATGGCAGACCAATTCCGACCATACTGGAGGAGGCCTGGAATTAAAAGATGCAAAAAAAAATAAAAAAATAAAAAAAAAGAAGGTTAGTCAAAAAACACAAAGGCTCCATGTGTTTTCATTCCATTTTCGACACAATCAACATTTAAACTGCTGATTTGATACATGTGATGCAGTGACTCGGGGCAAACCAAAGACCAAAGACATCCGGCACGATGACGCGACCAGAACAGACGCCGCCGTTTTAAGCGGAAGCACCGACTCGAGACCTTGCAGCCACATTGCAGCCGGAGTCGCACTCCGCCGACTCTCATGCGCCCGGTGACATCACTAAGTCTCCCCACTGAGGTCACTCTGTGTCACTTGCAGGCTGACTTTGATGCGACCTATTTCCAGGAAACCCTGCTTCTTTACCCAGTCGACCACATGATTGTGCCTTACACAAGAGTCTACAGGCACCCACTGGGCCAAAGCTGCAATAGATCAACGTGTCAATGAGCATGCGTGCGCGCGCACACACAATCTCAGAGTGTGCGTGTGTGCGTGTGTGTGTGTGTGGGTGCTAAAATAAGAGACTTAGAAAGAGGTCGGTGTGTGTGTGTGTGTGTGTGTGTGTGAGAGAGGAACCAAGTAAGGAGGATAGATAGCGTAGTTTGCTCTCCGCCCCAAGAGTCTGCTGTTAGCTAAAGGCAGCTCATTAGCGGCGTGTGTTGTAAGAGGCTCAGCTTACGCCACAGACTTGCTTCCTGTGCCAGGCTGACAGCTCCTGGCAACGGGACAGCCTCTCCGAGGGGTTGTCAGGAGAGCGGCGTTATTAACAGGAAGGCGGCCAACACCTCTTGCGATAACCTTGGACGCGGGTTCAGAGGTCCCTGCATCTCATTACTTAATGGAGGCAGTAGGGCAATAACCAGAGGGAAAGGCCGTCGGTTTATGGTGCCGTCAGTTCAACTGTTGCAGGGAGAAGTGAATGTAAAGCTATCAAAGCCGGAAGGTACAATCTCCAGAGGATTTACGCTAAAATGTGCCACTACTCCTCCCTCATGCCAGCGCAAGTGAACACTGAAGTTTGAGAAAAGTCTATAACACAGCCCAGCATCAGTAAACCTGACCCAGGATCCATGACTAAGGTGCTTAATACACAGGAAATGTTTCGGAAACATTCAAGATTAATCCCAAAAAAACATGGACTGACCTGAACAACCAGGCTCTCAACATTCTCCTCTCTACATTTCCCATTATCCACAATCACTGCGCAGTAGTAAACAGCATATGGGTCAGCGTCAACATTAGTGTTGCACTTGTCCTGCAAGCTGTTAAACATTCTCAACAATCTGTCGCATTCCTGTTGATTTTACAAAAAACCTCCGACAACACCAAGACCAAAGTTTCAGTCAACCGAACAGAGGCGGTCCTTCTCTTGAACCGACATCTCGAAAGTCACAAACGAACATAAAATGCAGGTCCTGTTGGGGGTAAGAGCTCCTTCAGAACTCGCCTCGACTTGTGCAGAGCTACTGAGAGTCCGACATTAGGCCGGTCCTTGAGCAACAACTAATAAAAACACACCCACACGATGAACGGCGCGTTACCAAGTAGCAATGTATCATCAGCTTGACAACGTAACCCAAACTTTAAAACAACAACAGCAACACTGTTGAATTAACTGTCGTGCTGAAAACGCACTGAGGCCAGTATTTGAAGAAAGCTGCTGGTGCCGTCTGAGAAGCGGCCGCATACCTACAACCTGTCAAGTGTTAAATTAGAAGAGATTTCCCAGTTAAAATATTCATCGCTCCGGCAGAAGGCACAGCGAGGGAAAGCTTCTACGAGGAGGAGCGGAGCAGTCGGCCTGACCTGCTGCTGCAGCAGCTCCAGGAAAGAGAGGGGGGGGGGGAGAGAGAAAGAAAGGAAAAGAAAAAGTGACTGAGGCCTATTAACCTTTTGCATTTGCCCTGCAGAAGAAGAAGAAGAGGAGGAGGAGGAGGAAGAAGGGAGTGTGGCGTGGCACACACCCAGTAAACACAACAGTGCAAAGACAATAGAGGAGGAAAAAAAAATAACACAGCCAACCAAAACAAAACAAAAGCAACTGCTCACGGTTGTTGACGAGCGGCGGTCGCGACGCGGCGCTGACTAGCAGTCAAAGGTCACTTTGGTGGCCCAGTTGCAGCCTGTCAATCACAGGAGCGCACAAATCCACCCCCCCCACCCACCCCCGATCCTCCCCTCCCCCCACCGACACTTCCCCCTCCCACCCGGCATCTACAAAGCATCCAATCGGCGGCGGTGTTACTGGAGCAGGTGGCGACCTCGCGGCCAATGGCGGCGCCGCGTTATTCCAGCAGGAGGAGCTCCTGCCAGAAGCCGACCAGGTGAGGAGGAGGAGGAGGAGGAGGGAGGGGGAATGGAGGGGAGAAAAGTAAGTCAGCGGCGGCAGCGGCGGCGGCGGCGGCGACGACACGTGCCTGTGGCGGCTCGGCGACGCTGGCGGCTCCTGGGGGCCCTGGGGCCTCCCGCTGGCCAGCGCCGCGCGACGTGGAAGAAGACGAAGACGCAGGAGAAGGAGGAGGAGGAGGAGGAGGCGCTCGGCCTCGGCTTCGCTCTCCCCGCCAGCTGGCGCGACGCTGGAGCCGGTGTCGGGTTGACGCGCTCCCGAGCGGCACATGCTCCTGGGCCTCCCCTCTCTCTCTCTCTCTCTCTCTCTCTCTCTCTCCTCCCACCCTCCCTCTGTCCCCTCCGTCCCTCTGTCCGTACGTACGTCCGTCCCCGAGCTCCAACGCTCGCCGTCGGGCCACTTCAGCCTCTCTCCCCCCCCGATGGCGCTCGGTCTGAGAAGACTTCCACAGGAAAGTGGGACTGTGGGGCGGCGCTATGTTTCTCTCTCTCTCTCGCTCGCTCTGATCTCTCCTCTATCTCTTTTTTTTTACCTCCCTCCCTCTGTTGGTCTGTCCCTCCCCCTGCCTCGCTCTGCCAGCAGGAATCGCAGCAAGCATGCGCGCAGGCACGCACGCACAAACGCATGAGTGAGTACACACTCGCTCAAGCCCTCTCCCTCTCTCCCTCACTCACTCTCTCTCTCTCTCTCTCTCTCTCTTGTTAATACTCCAGCACACAGACGCAAACACACACTCAGGCAAGTCAAAGAGTAAACAGAGAGTGGAGAGGAAGAGTGGGGGGAGCGAGAGAGAGAGAGAGGGAGAGAGGGAGAGAGAGAGAGAGAGAGAGAGAGAGAGAGAGAGAGAGAGAGAGAGCTAAGCAAAAGAGACAATGAAGAAAGAAAGGATACAGAGGTGGGGGGAGAGGGACGGGAGGGAGGGTAGTGGCGGGGTGGAGGGGGGGGGGGGGCAGAGTTGATGTTGATACCATGAGAAAGCATAAAGGCTTTCACATTTTTCCTGACTGACCTGCTTTTCATCTTGAATGTGACCTTTCTGCAAGTCTATAATAACACAAAGTGAGGCGGTGGTGAGGGGGTGGGAGAGACGGAGCGAGGGGGGTGGGGGGAAGCTCTTGCCAAATCTTCCACGGCTCTTGCCAACCTGGACCGCCGCCACGTCCCATCCGGGACGGAGCGAAAAACAGCACAGACAGACAGAGAGGGAGGGAGGGAGGGAGGGAGAGATAGAGAGGAAAAGGCAGGGGGGGGGGAGAGGAGAAAAATGGCATTCCCTACCTGCTGCTGTTCTTGCAGCGAGCAGAGCGGGAGAAGAGGGAGGAGGGAGGAGGGAGGAGGGACTGCAAGTCGAGCAGATTAGCTTAGCGCACTTGCGCAGAGGATTCAACCAACTTTCACGACGGTGCAGGAGAGACGCTGGTTCTCAAAGATGGCCGATGGAAGGTGCCCCACTGACTGCAGATGCCATCATTTGGATCTACGGCATTAATATCGGACCGACACGTCACCATGTCAGGACACCGGCACGGTATTTTATTAATGCTCATAATAATCAGTCGCACCTGCAAAGGACGGAGAGCTCAGCGGAGGGGATTCCTCCTGGCAGGTGCCTGCGTGGACGTTAAGACCTGATTGGTCCTCCATCTCCCCCACTCAACTCCCGCCTACTCCCCGCTCCCTCCCCCGCCCCCCAACCGACTGGCCCGGGACTCTTGTTGTTGTGGTTACACAATCCTTTCATAGAAGCCCTGCTCCCACCAAGCTGCCAGGCTAATCCCTCCAGGATGGAGAGACCCACTAATCCCACTGCAGGAGAATGGAAGTGAAGACATTAACCGGGATTACTACGGGGCGCTGTGTTCGGGCCCGGGACGGCGTCGCTTAACCAGCTGCCGCAGAACTTCGGAAGCAAGACGTTGCTGGCCGCGCAACATCGCCGCTTTTCTTTCAGGAGGGGAAAAAAAAAATCTCCCTTGCTGCAAAAACGGACGTTTTTTTTGCAGCAGCCGCCGCTTTTAAAGCGGTAAAGGGAACAGAAATTGCGTTGGGAATCAGAAGCAGAACTAAGAGTATCATTGTCTCTACACACTCGCTGCGGTGACGTCACGGCCGAACCTCCAAACCGACCATCGCTACAAAACCGAGAGATAAGGAAAATCTTTCCTACTGTCCCTCTCAAGTTGTGAGTTATTACATCAGTATATATATATTTATATATATATATAAAAAAAAGTCATCGGCAGCACACGACAATCATTAAACGAGCTGCTCGTCGGGAGGAGCGGCCGTGTCAGTCGGCCCCCTGAGAGCGAGCCTGCAGTCACCCTGGCAATCTGCAGGGACAATAAACAGGCCCAGTTATTGACTGTGGCGTTTTGCATAGAGGGACTGATAAGAGGCAGACTTTTTACAGCGGAGGCTTGATAAAGAGACGGGCTGCCTTGACCCAAAGAGACGGGGGAGGTGGGGGGGGACTGTTCCAAAGAGCAAAAAAAAAACATCCAGTCGCTGCTGAATGGCGCGCACACACACACACACACACACACACACACACACACACACACACACACACACACACACACACACACACACACACACACACACACAACTGAGCAGCACGTGGCAGTTGCTGCGTGTTAAACAGGAAGTTGCAGAGCCACATCACTGGCTCGTGCGCTGCTGAAGAGAAAATAGTCGTTGTCTCGTCTTTTTAGCGCCGTCAGTGATCGGCAACCGCTCGCTCGCCGGAGAGAGAGGGAGAGAGAGAGAGAGAGAGAGAAAGAGAGAGAGAGAGAATTTGTCCGCCTTACCTTTCTTAGCAGTTTCCATCTCTTCTTCAGTCCAGCGAGAGCTCTCATTCATTTCCAGATTGGCTGTTGACAAAAAGAGAGAGAGAGAACCGAGTTAGAAGGGACGGAAATGGCGGGGTGGGGGTGGGGGTGGGGGGGTGGGAGGGAGTGTCGGAGGGGGGCGGGAGGGAGTGGGCCACTTGTCACAATGTCAGTTAGGAAATGACTGACAAGAGGAGAGGAAGGAGAAGGAGAAATTAGAGTTGGGGTGGAGGGTGGAGGGTGGAGGGGTGGAGGAGGGCGGAGGGTGTGAGGGGGGAGGGGAGGGGAGCCGTGCGGCAGCGCGGGTCAGCGAGTGCTGTTTGCTTTAGTTGTAGGAGGAAGCAGGAAATCGAGGGAGCAAGCGAGCGAGCGAGCCAGCGAGAGAGAGAGTCCGTTAATGATTACAGACATAACAAGCGGCTGCTTTCCCTGCTGCTGCTGCTGCTGCTGCTGCTGCAGCACCCGGGCTGTAAACGCCGTCCGAGAGGAAGCGCCAGCCGGTCCCTCCCTCTTTCGCTCTCTGCGCCCTCTGCGAGGACCAGGTCAAGGTCACGGAGTGTGGGGGGAGGGAACAAACGGTGGCACCTCTCTGCCGAGTCGCCCCGGGGGAATCCCCTCCACCTCCACCTCCACCAGGACTGACTGAAGCAGCGCTACAGGAGCGACTGCAGCACGTACGCACAAAGTGCTGAGGCAGCAAAAATTCCACCTGGAGCCCCGTAGCAGAGGCAGCGTCAGAGCAGTGTGGCTGGCGGAGCGAGGTGGGCCGCGGAGGGACTGTGGGCGGGGTGGGGGTGGGGTTTCCTTTGTTGAGACCAAAATGTTGGAGGAGAGGAATTAAGACGCTGTTTATTATGACGACCCTCGAGGGTGAGCGAAGAAAGGCGGCGCATTCATGTGGTCGGCCACAACAAGACTGAACATGATAAAAAAAAATAAAAAAAAATCAATGCCGGGTCCGTCTGGCCTCTGACTGATTTGCGCAGTCGGCCGTATTTACACCGGTTCCGAAAAAGCCAGCGCATGAGGCTGGCGGCCGCCGCAAGGCGACACAGGCAAAGGCGTGTTTGGTCAGAACTCCAGACTTTCAGTCGTGCAAAAAAGTTCTCAGACACCATTTTGATTTTACCCAATCCAATTACATTTGACAGAATTCAAAAGCTCTGGCTGCATCAGAGGCACACAAACAAGCCGGGAGATCATTTTGTTGTTTCTTGATAACGAGACAAAATGAGAAAACTTAATTTACTGCACTTCCAGCACTCTGGATGTGTTGCAAGGGACAACGTCATCCTGCTGAAACTTCCTCCAGTTCTGTGCTGGATGGAACAGAGCACGTGCAGCATGTGAGTAAATGTTGTTGACTGCACCTGGAGGCTGAAGACTGATGCTTAGCGCAACACAGTGCGTGAGGTGTCTTTTCTCACCACTGTGTGTCCTAAGTACCTACAGCAACCTGGAGCAGCAGTACCTCAAAAAAAGAGGATTTTTTTTTTTTTCATAATCATCATAGTGTGGCTCTTGCATGAAACGTTATGCAAATTTTAAGCATGTTTTTTGAAGTTCACGCAAAAAACAAATGCAACTGCTACGCTTCCATTACTCAAATATCTGGCGATTGAAAGCGCAGTTGCAAACGAGGATGGCGTCACGTGGCTCGCAGAAGAAGCAGGGGTAAAGAAAAGCAGCAGAAGAAGGGAGGGAATTTCCAGAAACACTGTCGATTGGGCAGGTTGGAATTATTCATGCAGGCAGAGAGCACTGGCCATGAGGAACGCTGCCCTGACATCAAGACAAAATAACATCTCTGTTTTGATAAATGACAGAAAAATGCCTCAAGTGAGAGAACAAACGTTTTGCTGAATATTATGTTTGTTTGTTTTCAATTTTGCCATTTCAATAAATGTTGTGCAAATATTCAAAATTCACATTAAAAGCTTAGAGGAAGCTCAACTACCTCAGGCAAAGTCTTTGGGATTGCTGTGACTAAAAGCGACTTGACCCTCAAAGTCGTACATATACACATTGTGATAACATGTCTGTGTGTCTAAGACACACAAGAAAAGGTACAGTGTGCGAAAAATTATGCCATCTAGTGGTCAGTTTGCAGAGCCCATTCGTTAACCATCGCTCTCTCCCAAGCTTGGCAGTGAACTACAGTGGCCTGCGCTAACTGGGTGCAAGTCCCTTGCGCCTTGTGTGTGTGTGTGTATTCTATGGGTAGGAAAACCAAATTATAGTCTCCACTTTTATTAATGTATTTATGGGCCGTATATTGAGCTTCTGCCAACAATACAAAAAGCAGAAATCAGGCCAAATTTTAAAAGCAAATTCAAATTTGTAAACCAGCGTGGGCCGGAAAGCAAAGGCTATTTGAATCTCAGATGAAAACAGCAGTAATTTCTTTCCGTGCGGCTGAGACCCACCAAGCTCATTGTTGACAGGTGGTGCGGCCGTCTCCTCCACTTCGCTGGTCATGGAGCGCGTTATGCGGCCCTTGCGACGTCCCTGACTGTTGGCAGTGCGTCGACCCTTGACAGCCACGGTTGGCTCCTTGTCCTCTGCATCTTCTCCAGAGGTGTCGTCCCTGCAAGTGACACATAAACACCAGCACGGTCAGTTTAGCGAGTCGGGACTACTCACCTCTAAGAAGCACATAATGAAGGTGACCTTTGGATATCTACGGTGAAGTTTGATCTGGTGAAACCTGCTTTTATCAGCATCATTCTGTTGATATAATTAACCCCAGTTATCTTATTTGCTCACCAGGTCCTTAAAAATTAACAAACATAAAAGGTGTCTTAACTTCTGCTACCTGGTGTTTCCCAAAGCAGGCAGTTTTAAGCTTGCTAAAACTACCAAAAAACTACCAAAACTACCAAGTTATATTTTGTTTCCTTGTGCTTCAGTCTAATGAAGAACAAAAAAAAAGAAAGATGTAGAGCAACTCATCCGCTTCAGAATGCAAATGCAACCTTCTTTTTCCACCCAGATTATTTGAGTCAGCTAAATAACTCCTAAACCTTTGGCAACACTATTCATCTTCCGAAGGCTTCATTAATCATGCTGGGGGAGAGCTGCCTGGATCCTAAATATAGAAGAGCCAGCTGTGGCGGGGACGGGCGGTCAGGCAGCAGGGTGTCACAAGACTTCCGTGACCTCTAAGCACAAAGATAGAAGATAGCATACTATGCTTTATAAACATATCAATGGAACTTGGCCTCGGAATATGTTGATTCTGCTGCGGCGTGTCCCGCCACCGGTTCTCTCGAGCGAAGTCGGGCTGCTGGAGAGGGCTCCCAATTTTTGCAGTGATATTCATTCCATCTGGTTTTTTGGGCTTTTTTTTTTTTTTGGTGACCTTTGCTGGCATCGATACTAAAACACCTCCTCCTCCTCCACTTCTTCCTCCACTGCTCCATCCATCAGCCAATGCACACACAGACACGCACGGCATGAAAAAAATAAAATAAAATCCTCAACTGAGTTGATTGCACAAGCTGCTTACAAAATAATACACTTTAAAATGACACCAGGCATGTGATTGGTGGGGAGGAAGGAAGGCACATCTGTTTTCATAAAAGGAAAAAAAAAACCCACTGGAGGCCTGATTTTGTTGTAGGTAGAAATAATGGCTGAATGCGAGACAGTAAGATTCCAGGGTTAAAAGATGATTATATTTACAGATGTGTTGCACCTGGCCAAAACTTACTCCCATTTCACTGAGGCCTGATTGGGGGAAAAAAAAAAGAAATTTCCAAACAAATTGTTGCAGCTGCACATGCAAATACCCCGCAGGGCTTTTTTTTTTTTATTAAACCAGTTTTCTAGTCAATAAGTAAATAAAACTTACTTTATGGCATCTTCCTTTTCGTCAGCTTCATTCTTTTCATCATCTCTCTCTGCATCCTTCTCTTTCTCCTCCTTCTCTTTGTCTTCTTGGCTGCCTCGGTGCACTTGCTGATGCTGCTGCTGCTGCTGGCCGTGCTGTGATAGGAAAGAACCAAACACTTTTACAATCCATGTAAATGTAAAGATTGCATTTAAAGGAAAAAAAAAAAAGAAGCAGAAGCTTTGGCCCACTGAGCAGAATTTCTATCTTCACCAGAATGGAACTACTTGTAGTACTGATTTAAGATCCATCGCTACAAAGCACAAGTATATAATCCAAGAGACTCAGGTTGGTTTGTAGTTGGTGGTCATGTTTGGTTAAGAACATACTTTTTACTGTTTTCTGAATTTCTTTTGCAAGTGTTGTGAACAGTACACCAAACATAACACTCCAAAAGAGAGAATGCCTACCAACAGAGCTGCTTCCCATTTACTCCGTTAAAGGTCGTGTGATGTAAATTATGTGAATACTTTCACTTCTCCTCTCTTTCATTTCATATCATCAAAAGTGTTTGGCTCGAAAAAAAACAAAGTCAGTCAGTTTGTTGAAGTCCTCGGCCGAGGACATTGAACTTGACTGCAGCGGCTTTATAGCCGTGTATACTGGTCCTATTCTCGTTCACCAATTATTACTACCTATATTGTGGGACATTTTTTACTTGCAACAGCATGTTGGCGAGTCAACATTTGTTTGAAAGATACAGGGTGCAGGTGAACTTAGAAGGACGGTATGAATTTAGGTCAGTTTCAGGAAGCCCTGCAGAGACTAACGTGACTGTGATGTGTGTGTGTGTGTGTGTGTGTGTGTGTGTGTGTGTGTGTGTGTGTGTGTGTGCGTGCGTGTGTGATTTAGAGAGAAAGTGACAATTGACATTGTTAAACAATTTTTGTGTTTGATCATAAATGGAAGCTTCTGCACAATTGTGTTGAGCTTAAAACAGGCCTCCTTTTCAGGATTGCTTTGCAGCATTATGGAAAGTTCATGAAGTAAGCTCTCTTTATAAATTGTTTTTTTCCCCTTTTTACAAGCAGAGGTGAGCGCATCAGACTGGTATTAATCAGTTCCTCGTGTGTGTAACTCTACACTTCACAAAAATGGTGTTATATCGCAGAGGCAGTTCTAAGTTGAAAATGTCTTTCAGTGCTTTACGGCCCTGAAAAAATAGTTCCATCACAGTGTTGTCAGAAAATGTGCCAGAGGTCTACTAAGTCTTAAAAAATCCCAATCCCACAAGACATGCTTTCTGATGTAATAATTGCAGCACTTCCCAAAAACCTCCCTTTTATATATAATCTTTTCAAATATCAACAGATTACTCTGTTCCTCCACTTCCTGTTTTGATCAGTCAGTTGTCTACTTCATACTTTTTACATGAGTTCCTCTGAGATAAATCCCTTTTTGATAGGCACATATAAACAACCTCTGCACTGGATCCTGAAGACCTGTTTTATTTAATTATCTTTATAAAAAAAAAAAAAAGGACAAGAATAAAGAATTCTTTGGTTATGAATGCAAACCCTTCATAAGACTTCCACAGACTTACTCTGAGGGGCTGATCGGTTATCGAGAAAAAAATAAATCAAAAAGCATGTGCATCTAAAATAAATGCATTTACAATTTCTGTTTGACTGAAGCAGAACAGGATACGAAAGTTCCCCGATATTCTTTAAGAACACAGAACCACTTCCTCACCAACTTCCTGGCTGTCTGGTGTTTTTGGGGTTAGAGTTCAGACTTGCAGTCTGACCAAAAAGCCTTACTCCTTATTTATATTAGTGAAGCCATCATGCCCCAAGCAGCTTCCACTTGACGTTAGGCGAACCAGCACAAACTCCTTTGCACGTGTCATTGAGCCACTGTGATAGCTTGGGGCTCCACAAAGAGTAAAAAAAAAAAAAAAAGGGCAATAGATTGGCTGAGAATGCAGAAGCAACACCGAGAGAGGAGCAAGGTTCAAGTGCACTTATGTGTGTAAAAAAAAAAAAAAAAAAAACATACACACAAACAGACATACACACACTTCAATAACATCATCTCTTATCTAGTAAATACTAAAAAATGTTCAGAACTTCTGAACAGTGACTGATTTCATAGTCTTGTGTGTTGCTTGAACACTTTCACAACCATGAATTTCACTCGTCCTAAACCACATGTGCCGTTTACGAATAGAGAGACAACATTTTTTTGTATTTTTTCCACGGCCACATGTTCTTGTTCGAAACGTGACATTACCTGACTCCTGCCTCTGCGCCTGTAGTTCCTCCGGACTATATTCTTGTAGTTTTCATTCTTCTTGGTTAAGTAATAGAAGAGCACGCACTCCGCAACCGTCTGAAATGCAAACGTCAAATTAAATTTCAGTAACTACTTCCTGAGGAGCCTTGGGCATAGAGATCGAAAGGAAAAATGAAGTGTTACCTTTCTCTCGAGAAAAGAGGCAATCAGACCAAAATTCTTTGGGTGCTGAATGAACCTAAAATGGTGAAGAATCAAGTCAGCAGTGGAATGATATCAGAAAATAGCAGCCAAATTACAATACATGAAGGACAACACTTGTCCAAAACAGAAAAGGAAAATGATCATAATCATGCATAATGATAAATTACTGAAGTAAAAACAAAAACATGTCACCTAAAAAATAACATTTATACAGATTATCAAATATCTTACGTTTTTTTGGGGTGCAAGTTAAATTAAGAAGAAGTAAATCTATTGTAGACAACTGTGTGTCTGGGATTCAAGTCGTCAGCATAAAGCGCCTCTTAACATTTCTCACGAAAGGGGAAGATTCACTTCCTTACCAGTAATATAAAAAAAAAGAAACAGACGCCTTCTCGTTACACATTTCATAATAGTGGAGTAGCGGAATAAAATAAAAATGTATTAGGCGTATATATCCTTAGGTGAACTAATATATATATATATATATATGTAAACTGTGGGAATTCTTGAGGAAAGAAACAGCAGCCCGGCAATGTTTGCATTTTTTTTTGTACTGGATCATCGTTTGGTCGCGAACCACTTTTGGGTCGCCGAGATGTTTTGATTGAGTTGCGGCTTTGTGGGCAGTTTCCCTCTTCTTTTTTTTGAAAGGGATTTGAAAATACATATATTTATAGAAAAAAATGTTGGGGCATTTATTTTGCAGGACATACAATGCAACTCAATAATTTCAATACTTATAATATCAATAATTCATTCACTGGGCATGATAGAAAGTGGGCTTGTGTTTTTATTTTTGTGGAATAAATTTGAGTGCAGTGGAATAAATTTGGGTTGCGACTAGGGCTGCAACTAATGAATATTTTTTGTTGTTGACTAATCTATCAATTATTTTTTTCAATTAGTCACAATTATCTTCTTTATTTTCACCACCTATTTTGAACTGTTGTTTCACATAACTTGATAAAAATCTTCACACCTGCGTTATACTCTTGTACTCTGACGGCATATGATTATAAACAAATATATCAAAATAGTGACACAAAAGTTATATTGTTCAACGTAAAATATCAAATACAACGTCTGGTTATTGACGAGCACAACAACGTTACAGTATTATGTACTTGTGTCATAGGCTGATGATTAATTAACAAATAAGCATGTCATTTAAAAAATATCTTTGAAATAACTATCCTCGACGTTATTGTGAAGTCCTCTCTGCAGTGCGTGATGACAGCCCCGGACAGATTCTGTACCTCCACCGGCGTTTAAGGTGTTAAGAGTAGCGCCGTAGTGCTAGCATGGAATGCTAGGTAAGCTTCATAGAGTTTGTACCTGACGTGTTTTGCTGCTTAATTTTCTATGAAAATTTCCCAAACTTGGGTCGGAGTTTTCAAACCTTTTTCAGAAAAGAAGCCCTTCTTCTTTTTTTTTTTATTGCAGGACGTAATCAACGAGCGACACTGCCACCCTCAGCGCTCAGTACAGCACTGCAGGTACAAATGAGCATGTAGTGTCCGGGGTGTGACTTTATCATTCAGTAATTTACAATAACACGACACGGGAACAAATTTATGTTGTCGAGATAATAGATTACGTCAACTAATCATTGTAGCCCTAGTCGCAATCCAAGATGAGGAAAAGAAAATGTGGGTCCTCCACCAGTTGCGAACCACTGCTTTACGTGATATCCACACTACTATGGCTGGGAATGCTGTTCAGGTTTTGCTTACTTTTCTCTGAAAGTGTCCTTCTCCTGTTCGCTCCACATATTCATCACCTGCCGGTCCTTGTACACCTTCATGGGGTCGTCCATCAAGCCGTTCATGTTGATGAACTTGATGCGCTGCTGCTCGGCATCGAACAGCATCGGAGGAATGACAGCCAGCTGCCGCATTTGCTTCTCTGTGTTCTGACACACACACACACACAAGCAGAAAGCAACAAAGTCAGACACCATCGAGCTACAGCATCACGTGACACCGTGCGATCGAGTACTGCCGGAGGGGAGGCTGGATGGATGGAGATTGTGTTTTGTGTCTTATTGTGAATTTTCACTGGAACCCAATAATGCACAACTTGAACTGGTGGGTAAGGCTTGAGGGAGGTCGTCAGCTGCCAGTCTGGGACGGCAAAGGCCTGCCTTCTCAAAATGATGCTCGACTTTATGTGTTCTGGCCCGAGCACTCGCCATGCAGGCTAAATCTGGCAACCGCATTGGTTTTTAAAACGTGTTGAGCTGCCAGCTTTGACATTTTTGAAGTGTAGGTTACTGGCAAGTACATTTCAATTTCAAGCTACTCTTGTTTTATTAATTTGGCTTCACAAAATTCTTTACAAGTGGTAGGAAAACCATTAAAGACGGCTAAATCTAGAGCCTTCCATGACACCGGTTTTGTAGCCCTGTGACATTTAAAATTCCCACCCTGTACAATTGAAAGCAGCTGCTAGGCTGCTGCAGCCTTAAAATGCTAGCGAGCAAACCCCTGGGAACCGAAGGAACCTTGATGTGTGACTGGCATTTGGGAATCGTCCGTATCATAAGCCAATAGCAAAAGCTCCTTCAAACTATGTCCCAGTGACTTGATACAGTGTGCTAAACGCTATATTGCTGGTACGCTCATCTTAAACACTGTGTTTGTTCATTGATACGTTTCAAGTCAAGATTACAGGATCAGCACTGGTGGTTCAAGCACAGGTACTGGAGGCACGGAGCGTGCTTGAAGGAGGAACTTACCTCATGTTCTGATATTCCATCGATGATCTCAGAGACTTCATGCTCACTGCGGGCCGCAGACGAGTTGAGCCCTCCCCCTCGCTGCCCAACGCGGCTATTAAAGGAAAAACACAAATGGCTGCTCAGTCAAATGACCTCTATGTGACGCGAAGACACGCTCCAAAGGCAGTTTTTTTTTATTTTTTATTTCAAACGATGTAGTGGAAGTGAGTAAAAGTCCATGAGTTCCTAAGAAAGATTGGTCGCTATAAAAGTCTGACCTTTAACTGCGAATGAGACATTCAAGCAGTTCGAGTTCGAGCGATGTAATTCTGACCGTATGATTGCATAACAATTTTTAAAGGACAGCAACCCTTTCATTACTGATGTCAAAATGACGGTAGGCTCATGTAGATGAGAGCAAAATTTTCCAAATAATCATGTTTTATTTAATACTCCTTTTTTGAATCACATGCAAGTTCTAGTTTAACAAATTGTTTTGTTAACAAATACATATTAAAAAGTGCCCTGTCTTTTTGCGCCTCTACCTACATTTTTCCAAGTTACCAAACTGAAACAAGCATTTGGGTTTTTGTTGGGCTTCCACGAAAAGAAGTCAACCTGATTAACGTAGCAATGTCATGGCAGACTTTATCAAAATGTGTTTTAATGTATTTTAATAAGATTTGTCTTCTTTCTGCTCCCTTTCATTCTAGACCGCAAAACGTTTGTATTTATATTAAATTGTTTTTCTTTTCTTTAATAGAGAATGAAATGAAATGGGGGCAAGACGTCACTGCATGAGAGCAGGGAGCCATTTTTCCCTAGCTAGCGCTAGCAGTGTGGTAGCGGGTGGCCAATCACAAGGGTAGCGGTGCTGTTCGAAGGCGGAGCCACGGATGGAGCACGTTTTACAGCTTTACAGCTTTGTTGCAAAGTAGAGGCAAAAACGAATTGAACAGATGTGGAAATGGCCCTAATCAGACTCCTGAATAAACAAAATATCAAAACTTTATTTGTTTTGCCAAAGATATTGTCTTAAGAATATCAAAAATGGCAGATAGCAAAACAGCATTTTTTCTTTGTGGTTCTGGATGTGGCCTCCATAATTCTACTCCTCCTCCTCCTCTCGATGTTCCACTACCCAGGGCTTTCCCGCTTTGATGCTGAAAACCAGAAAAGGCTCTTAAAGTGGAGGCTGTGAAAAGGGCGGTGGTGTGCCTCGGTCGCCGCAACCAAAATGTCAAAAGTCTGCCTCGCGCCGAGCCTTTCCCTCAACTCCCCAAAGGAAACAGGAGGAGAGAGTGCAAAAGCAGCAGCGGGGACTCGGCACGCGCAGGGCAGCGGCCCACTTGTGTGCGAGTTAACCACATCTTCTGGCCCTCTGTATGCAACTCTTGGGTTGCGCACTTGCCTGAACCCCTTGCCAATGATGGATCTGTGTGCGTGCGGGAGAAAGGAAAGGAAAGCGCACGTGGCAGTCGGCATCTGCGCACGCAGTTTAACACAAGTGTGACTCTGTAACTTGGCCGCGGTGATTGATTTTCACACCACTCTGCGGTAACCAACGCTGCCCAACAGCTGCCACGCTTCAAAAAAAAGAAAAGAAAGAGAAGACAGCAAATCTGATGCCAACTGATTTTTTTTTTTTTTTAATTTTACCGCTGGCGAGAAGAAGAATCCAGGGAGCTCACCTCTGCATGCGTTCCTGCAACTCACGTTGCTTGCGAATCTCGGGGAACTGTTTCTCGTAGTACTCGCGCACTTTGCTCTCTTTCGCTCGGCGCCGCGGGTTGTTTTCGATGCGCTCCACCTTCTTCTCCCACGCCTCCATCAACTGGTCATAGCGCTGGCAGAATTTCTGCTCCTGAGGTGCCGCGGAAAAGAGAGAAAGGGTCGTAAGTTGGACACAAACTGATGTGCGGCGCTAAAGAAAATCTTTAGGTTCAGCAAAACAGAAGAGACAATGAGAACGGTGAAGGGTTGCTGCTCAAACAAGACAGGCCCCAAAAGGCAGAGTATGTAAAATTTGGCTTGATTTATGATTTTTATATTGATAAAGGCTTAATCTACTGACCCATAAATCCTTCAATTAAAGTGTATAATCGCAGACGGAATGCTCATCGGCAAGCTCAGGAGGGGGAGTGAATGACGCTGCAATCTAAAATGTAACCACTTAATGTCGCTGTGTCTTCAAAATCTCCAAATATTACACACTTTACCCTTCATGAAGCACAAACAGATCCTTTGTGCTGCCCAGAAATTAGACGGCTGTGTTTCTGCTGGAATTACTCAGTAGACTGAGTCGGTTGTCGGAATGTCGTGAGTCACAGCGCACCACCAGGTCTGGCCTTGAACTCGGCTGACGATGGTTCGCTGTTTATCCATCTTTCTCAAGAGCGTGCCGTCACGCACATCTTTAAATCCAGTCGAGACACAACTCTCAGCGGGCTCCTAAATCCGGACATGATGTCTCCCTGCTCTCTGCCCACGAGGAGCTCCCTCCTCCTGCACTAAGACACTGTGCAAAACAAGCCTGCTCCCCTAAACCAATAAGAGAGCTGGTGACAAAAATTCAACCATCCTTGAGTTTGATGGATTAAGAAAATAATTATAATCTCATTGTGCTTGTAAATACAAAAATATAAGTTACATTTCTACAACTGGAACTATATTCTTTGAGGAAAAATGTTTATTAGCTGTCCATCTCTCGAGTTACTGCCACTGATCTCCGACATGCAGTTCTGACATGCAGTAAGTCAGACAAACTGCACAATAGATGGCAATTGACTGAACAATTTTCTTCTGAGACGAGGATTTTCCTTCTTTTGCTCATCTTTTGATCCTAATGATTACT
The DNA here is from genome assembly GCF_046127955.1 of Nelusetta ayraudi. Taxonomy (NCBI): domain Eukaryota; kingdom Metazoa; phylum Chordata; class Actinopteri; order Tetraodontiformes; family Monacanthidae; genus Nelusetta; species Nelusetta ayraudi. The sequence goes on from NW_027466142.1 coordinate 4,555,789, forward strand.
ATTTCTTAGTATTTACTGAATCTTTTAGAGAAGACTTTTAACATAGTTATAATTGACTGGGAACTTATTTCCAAATAAAAACTCTCAATTAAAGCCAGTTTTACGAATGTATTGGGTTGAAACCCTCAACCCTAAACATATAAGGAATCATTTGAGTTTGTAATTAGAAATAAAAGACAATACTTTCCTTTGTAAAGGTCAATTTCTCCTTTATCACTAAGTTTGGGTTTTTGGCTCTTTTACGTTACACTGCGCTATAGCAGACGATTGTGCATGAACTCTTTAATTACAGCTGGTCGTCATTGGTCCATCGAGCCCGGCCGTCACTAGTAGCTGCACAGTACTGCGCTCCAAAAACACAGCCAAGTGAGCGCTGGCGGATGCGGCAGCAGGCAGCAGGGCCGAGCCGTTCAGGAGCGGCACACCTCCAGTGTGATCCTGCCCAGGATGCCTGAGCACTTTCACAGCCGTCGCAGAACAATCCCATGCACTTGCCTACGTGTCACAGAAGAGCAATTTCTTCACCTCAATCATCTTGTGTTTTTCCGATCGCAAGGAGCCAAAGTCACGTCCGATTCTTAAATCTAATTCCAGGTCGGGCCTTGTGAATGATGACGATGCGTTTCTATTACGCCTTTCTAGAATGGCCGCCGACTTTTGAGTGGCAGCTGGCACTCTTTCCACACTAGTCACCGGGCACGGACTGCACTCTGGCGGAGGAGCAAGAATGCCGAGCTCTGGACTTACCCACTGCTTGCGAGCGTGATTCCTCCTTTTGAAGTACAAGATGAGCTTCTTCCTCATCGCCTGGTTTCTGAGAGGCGGGAAGAAAGAGCGGGGACGGCACAAACAGCAGGAGACAGAAGGAGGCAAAAATCAGAACAAAGTGGGTTCTGCTATTAACTGCAGGCTATGTCTGCAACCAAACCAAAGAATTGACAGAATGCATTGGTCTTTTCTGCTTACAGAAATATTATGGAGCAACAAAAATACAAATATTTTTTTCCCCCAATAGTTTAAAACCTCTACAATAGCAGCCAAAACAGCAGCTACGCTGCCAGGAGCAGCTATTACTTTGCGGAATTGGCTGATGATTTTGAAGTGTCAGAGCAGCTCGGCCTCAATATTTTAAATAGAAAAAATCTTAACGGGAACACTGAAACGGTTGTTAATAGTCCTAGCAAACGTCCAATGTGTTTACCAATGAACATTTTAAAAGCAGGTTGCGACTACGCACGATTAGACAGCCACCGTTCACAGTCTGCTACTGACATGGACTGACCGCTGAAGGTGGAAGCCCTGCTGGAATGTCAATCAAGACGGGACGGAGGTTTTCAAATCATCTCTATTGCACACAGCGACTTGGCTTCTGTAAAACCTGTTACATAATAAATCTTATTACATGACGTGTCCACACTACAGGTCTAGATTTGGTGCCTTCCTGATTTGATTTTTCCATACAGAGCCAAGACAGATAGACAGACAGACAGACAGACACGGCTGTCATTGCACGCAGCCGCTTGATAAACTTTTCGTGTGGAGAGGACAGTGAGGAGAGCCAAAACTTATAAAACTTGTCCGCTCTGGGAGCAGCCAATCCCTTTGCTCCAAATAAAGGTCAGGGCCACTAATCTCCTTAGGCAGCCACTTAGTTTCTCTCATTCTCTGCTGTGAGACTGAATTTTATTCCCGTCCCTTAATCTGTCAGTTGTAAGGTCACCAGTCACGGACAAGGACGGAAAACAAGGTGGGCTCGTGGCGACGCTTCTGCCAAAGCAGGATGACAACATCAAACATTTCTGGATCGAGAGGGAAAAGCACACGGTGACCTGATATTGATTCCCCCGCGCTTAATCTGAAATAACACACCACAGACATATTCAAAAAACAGGTGCATTCAAGGCTATTCCAATACAAAATCCTGCTAAATTTAGCTTGATATAAACACATATATATATATATATATATATTCCACCTTTGTAACATATAAATAATAAAATAAAGCCAGACTGTTCTATGGAAGGGGTTTTGTTGCCACACTAAAAAAAAAAAGAAGAAGAAAAAAAAAAGAAAAAAGGATCAGTATGACATAATTAGGTGAAAAGGATTTATGATTTTACAAGAAAACTTTCATGTTGCTGTTCATGTCACGTGTAAATTGTGGTGCAAAATCGTAAAGCTCCACATGATCACGACGTACAGAGCTTTTCATTCTCCCAAAATAAAGCAAATTCACGCAATAACGTGAAAATTGTAAAATCTTGTATGATAATGTAAAATAACTTTTCACATGATTACGCGATACTGAGATTTTTTTTTAATGTGGCACTTCCATCCTATTCCATTTCTTAGAAAGACGTTTTCTAATGCGGAAAAATATCTTTGGAACCGCGTTGATTCATCGATGACACACAAAAACAAGAAGTAAGAGACTAGTTAAGCCAACTGCAAAAAAGGAAGGATGAGTGCTCCTCTATCGCTGCAGGGTAGAGCGCCCCGTGAAGCAAAACCCGCCGGAGAGACAAAGAAGTCAATGTGCTGGGTCACAGTGACATCCAATAAGGCACGCACAGGCGGACAGGGTTCCTCTGTGAGGTAGGAATACTGATCACACAGAGCGGGCCGGGATCAAAAAGAGCGCAGACAGAGCAGCGTGCACATCCTATGGCAAAGACATCTGTGCCAAAACCACAGTAACAAAGCCGGGCGCTCGCTCCTCACCGCCCCTTTGATGGAGCGGTGAGTTGCAGTCGCTTGAAGATGACGAATGTACGTTAGCCGAAGTCGTAAATCCCGTCAGGCTGCAGCAGTTCTGCGGTGCTCTGATCTGCGCACGTGTGAAATGACTATGATCTATCCATCGTTTCATCACCAGGATTTCAACATTTAAACATTTTGAATACTAGCCCAATCCTTACTATAATATATTGAGTGTTAATATCAGTCTTTGTTTGCAAGGAATCTTCAAAAAAAATCTAAATAAATAAACTTTGCAACCAGCAAATCATCACAATTCAACAGGCAACACACCTCACAAACTATGATTTTAAAGCAGTCTTTCCCCCAAAACATCAGAGATAAAAAAAAATAAAACAAATTACACCTTTATTGATGAGTGGTGTTTAATTCCACACAATCAATTTCAGCGCTTGTGTCAGCTAAGGTTATACTGAACTTAAATAACATATTCTAGACAATTTGATCATACTGTTTTATTTTTTTGTTTCGTTTTTGTTACTGCCATCTTGCAGATAAATGATTGTGTGTCAAATTCGACACATTAAAATGGCAGACACCGGGGGATTTTGTGACAAGAAATTGAAAAATGGACTCAGTGAAGTAAAGCATTGAGGTCTGATGGCCAAGGGTTTACCGAGTGTCTATCCACCCATCTATGTTCAACAAAGTCTGTGTAAAAGCCTGAAGCTTGTACATTTACAACTCACACACTCTGCTGGTTTGTAATTAGACTTTTTTTTTGAAAATACTGAAGTTGGCGACATCATCTGATTAAAAGCCAACTGAAGGATGCTGCCCTACCTGGCAAACGCCAGTCTGTCCACAGCATTTATTCCAAAAACCTTTATTGAGGTAGCTTCACTGAGACACAGGGACTATTTTTCAGAAAGAAATTCTGAGTTGGCAAAAGCTTTGACCCATTCACAGGTGTCAGTGGTAAAAATAAGAATCATCAAAGAAACTGAAACACTATTTCATTCATTATCGTAACTTCAATTCATGCAAATAAAAATGGTAGTGCAGTGTAGTGTAGTGCACTCCTAGTTCTGTAGCGCAGTTTTAACTTTGGCCTTTACAATAAAAACATTATTAAAAATCAACGAACCATGTTTTTAGATGTGGCAACATGACGTGCATGTCAGAAATCATGCACAAGCTTTGACATTCATTTTTTCTACTCTTTGTCCACTTCACACTTACATTTTGATGTTCTCATGGTACTGTTTGGTATCCGAGGGCTGATTGTAGAGAGGCTGAAACAGAAAGAACAGTTTGTTGCAAATATAGCACAGTGCAAACCAGCGGGACAACAAAAGTCAAATGTGTCCAAACAGAAATGAAGGAAAATCTGCCTAAAAAATGCTTCCCACAGCTTTTTGTGAATGATGCACAGCTGAAAATTAATTTCACTTGTTGAGAATTAGATGGAGTAATAAAGGAAAAATTGGCACAATAGTATATTTAAAAATATAGCAAAAACAATAATTTGAACACACAAAAGCAAATATATTGTACAATTCCAAATTGAAATAAAAGTGATGACTCTCTTTCAAATGCTTTGAATAATAATTAATTAAAATTAAATTAATTTTAATTTTAATTAAATTAACAATTAAACAATTTAAAAAGAAAAGTATGATATACAACAACTTTCAAACTTGCTTATTACCATTTTAAATGTTAACATTGTAGTTAGTTACATTTTATTTATTTATTATTATTATTATTGACTGAAATGCATTTATCTGGCTAAATGCAGCCAAAGCAATATTTAAACTGTAAAAACAAACAGGAGCCTCGCTCCTGAATCAACCCTGTCATGCGTCTGTTCCCCCCCACTCTTACCTGACAATGACAATGAAAAATAAAAAAACAGAAAAAACGAAAAAGAATTCAAGTCTTCACTCACCAGTTCAACCCTGGGTCCCAGTCCTTCCAGTATCCTGTGAGCCTCCTCTGCCTTTTTCTGGTGAAGGAACACAGAAAGAAGTGCATTAGCCGACCGCCTGCATCTCTGTCGTCACCACGGCAACAGGGCGAACGTGCTCACTTGGTGGCTGGACGGACGGATGGACGGGAAGATGGACTCGCCGACTATTATTAGAGCTTTTAACTCAAGCTGGGCCAAAAGCTCCTTGCCTCAGCTCGCGCTCTCCTCTCCAGGAGAAAAAAAAAACGCAAAAAAAAAAAAAGAATAAATTACTCACCTCCCCAGAACAGAGAGGTGGAGAGAGAGAACAAGCGTGCAGGAAGGCAAAGCAAGTGGGAGGGAACAGAGTGAGTGGGAGAGCAAGGGAAAAAAAACAGAGAGAAAGGACAAGGGGCTAAAGGGCTTTAGTGTTCATTTCAAAAAATGCTACTTATGAAAGAGAAAAATCTCGTGAGCAGCTTTACAACAATCAGACGACAAACAACAACAACAACAACAAACAAAGCCTCCCTAGAAGGTCTTTGGAGGCAGTGAGAGAGAGATGTTGAGTATATCAATGGGCAGATAAGCATCTGGATGACCTGCACTTTGCCTCACACTTGAAGGACGAGCTGGCAAATGTCAATGGCGTCGAACCAGCGTCTCTGTGCCTGGTGACAACTCGCTTCCACCCGATTTCAGATCCTTAATAGTGATTTAGTGATAGAGTTGTTCTCACCTGGGGGAGTCCCTGGACCCACATACTTTTCCCCATCATGAAGTTTTAATCCACAGCACGAAAATTTATTCCACAAAATTAAAAACGCTAGAACCTTTTCTGTCATGTCTAGTAAATAAATGATTGAACTTATTGAATTGAATTGTGTGTCCTGCAAGACAATTGCCACAAAAAACACACAATACGGATAGACTGACAGTGTGTGTGTGTTTGTGTGTGTCTTGTGTGCGTGCGTGTGGCCATGTCAACCTTTATCCCTCACCACCCACCACGTCACGTCCATTCTATTTTGCCTTTGTCGCGCGAGGCTGCGACGCGGGAGGTGTTTGCAAAAGCCACTCCCGAGTTTATACGAGGCTCACACCAGCAGGCTGGGCCGCAGCAGGCTGGGCCGCAGCAGGCTGGGCCGCAGCAGCGCAGGGCAGCTCGCGCACGCAACGCCTAGCGGTTAATAGAGCGCGGCTCCAGTACGGCTAATAGCTCTTCAGATAACAAAAATTGCAAACAAAAGAGTGTTTTATTTTTGTGATAGTATTGGTGATAAAACCACTTGTGAGTCCAGGGCAACCGCAAGGCTGCAGGTTTGATTACCTGCCTTGGGGCCAGTTCTCCTGCGTCAGTGTGAGTTCCTTCCAGGAACTCTGGCTTCCTCTCACAGTCCAAAGACATGCACATTAAGCACACTCAGAACTTGCTGTTGGTTCAATGTTCTACTACTGTATGACTACTACTGCTGCTGCTGCCCTTGCACATTTCCATTGTAAATGACACTGACCCAGTTATCAGTTTGAATTGCCTGCAATCCATCACAGTATTGAAGCTGGAACAGCAGCGTGTCCTTGTTTTTCGGGTGGTTATATTACTTAACGAGTTCCTCCTTAAGTCATAAAGTTCACCTCGATTACTTTTGACTGCTGAGAAGCGGCGTGATGTGGACGGCGAGGACTAAAGGTTCGGCCGGGCCTGAGATACGGCGTCTCTCCGTCTTAGCGCAGATACAGTGGATCTTTCACACAGTATGTGTGTGCACGGCTGCCGAAAACACAGCAGAGTAGGTGTGACAGCAGCCCGGTGATAAGAGTCTACGCTGACTCAAGGAAGTCGGTTCGTGTCGGGTTCAATTCGCAGCCAAGTCGCTCCAAAAATGCAGCTTCCAAGAAGGAACAAACTAGTGTCCAATTCCAAATTCAATGTGCAAATCAACTCTATCATTTAGCTGAGAAGAACAGCGGGAAGGAACAGGATTGTGTAGGACATGTTGCAGAGAAGAACCAAAGTGACTCACTTGAACAATATTGACTTGTACCAAAGCCGTCGCTTCAAACCTTTGACTTGGAAACTGTCCAAAAACAGAACAATGCATGCAAACTAAAATTACAGAAAAAAAAAAAAAAAAAAAAAAAAACCTGTGCATAAACACTGAAGCACGATACTATGCTTCTCCGGTAATTCTGCATGAATCACAGTTTTCTTCCCGGAGCTCCCTCACTAGTGAGTAGGTGTAACAGGCTGCAGAGTAGCGTCTCTGCGAGCCTTGTCTGTTACCACCAGACGGCAATTAATCAAGTCGCCTTCCTTTATTGCGCCGCCCTAAATTCATCTCATAAACTTGGGCATGTTACTGACATCAAAACACGGGGAACACAGCTACACAAGACACAACAGCATTTATGTCGCTGATAGAATAAAGATAAATATTCTTATCTAAATTCAAAGGAGCCATAATGGTGGATGGCAGGACAAGAAAGCACAGCAGAGCTGTTTTGATGAGAGGAACATTCAACTTTAGTACAGTTCAAGAATATCATAATTGCGGCGACATAATGCATCCATCTCATGTTGTGATCATGTCCCGGGCAGCGTTGGCCCAAATACAGGAAACTAAATGAAGCATCTGACAATAGGCTGTAAGCATGCAAAGGGAAGCTGGCCGCACAACAGGGGACAGATGGGGACAGATGACACTGTGTGACAGCAGCTCTAAAACCGCTGACGTTATTTTAGAGAGCCACTTAAAAACATGTGCACCAATCAAAAGATTGACAATACACAGATCTCGACAGATAAAATATGGGTGCAGGTTGGCAGCGTATCGTTGCAACCTCCCCCACAAGCAGTGTTGTTCCGTGCAGAGACTCAAGCTGATGCAAACTGGTAATCAACCAGGAATAAAGGCAGAAAGCGAGGTCGATGCGTTTGTGCGTATAGACTGGCTGCGCTAACCTGGTTCCAGTAAAGGCTGTTGGCTTAAATGTGTTGGGCCAGACAGACCAAAAAGAAACAGAGGTCAGGACTAAGAGCGCAAATCCAATAAATAAATAAAAATCAAGTGAAAAAAAAAAAAACTTTTTTGGATTAAAAGTAAGAAGTATAGAAAAACATTCTCTAATGAATTGAAATGATGGTATGTATCACAGCACGTGATGTACCAAGTGCCATTTGGGGTGAATTTGGGTGAATTCAATATATATACATATATATACACAGTATATAATGACATTTGTATTTATTTAATTGTGGCTATTTTATGTCTCCATACAATCCAGTCGGTTAAATATTTGAAATGGGCTTGAGAATTCCCATTTTTTCCTAAAGTCATCTTTAAATTATATATTTTGTGGGCTAACCAAGGTCACCTGCGCAAAACATGCGACACAACAACAGCTACGAGTCACTCATTTTCATGCTGTGTGAGTGCGTGTTTGCCACACACTCACCATAACGCCCTTCTGTGAATAAGATTTGCGATGAGCGTTCAAGAGGCTGATCAAAAATAATCAAGCAGCATTCATCAGTAAACATTGAAGTGCAAATATCCCGCCTCTTTTCTCAATAGGATTTTATTTTCCAAGTTAAGATGGCACAGTGTGAGGAAGGCACTCACTCGCTCACTCCATTTAAATTTCGGCGTCAATGAAAAGACGAGGTGTTTATTTCACCACTAGAGGGGACTGAGGGCACTAAGAATCCAGCCATGACTCTCCACATGGAGCACCTAATTGCAGGATTTAGTACTCCAGGCTTTGGATGACATCACCGCTGCACAGTTTATTATTACAACAGCAAACAATTTGGCTGTTACTGCCTTTGTTTCAACGGGTCTGTATCACTTTATAGTGCGTGTGCGTGATTCACCCCTGCGTGCCAGGTTGACCTTTAGTCGCTCAGTCTGTTATGTTGCTCTCCCTCTTGCCAGGCAGTAATGAGTGGGAGGCTCTGGTGGGAGATAAATACTTTGTGACACCCATTAGTAATTCTACAGTTATAAATCAAGCCACGCTGCTGAAAGTGGCTTGTGTGCTGCGCGGAAGGGCATCCGTCCGGCTGCGGCTCTTCAGCTGCGGCATTTTTCTCTGCGTGACACACACGACGGAGTGACTTTTTGAAGAGTGAATGGAAAAGTGGAACAGACAGGACAATGGCAGCAGACCCAAATAACATGTAGGCCAAACTCACCTCCCTATATCCTCGTTTTGTATTGGAAAAATGATCATATAAAACACACACCCCAAACAACTTTTCAAGCGATTAACAAAAGGTTAATTGGAATTATTCTCTTTTTTTTTCCAATCTAAAATGACTACATCATAGACAATGGAGTCGATATAAAAACGATTTTGTCTATGGCTGCAGAATGTGAAGGAAAGGAAAGCAGGGATGATTTTTGCTCACCAACACTGAATGGATCCTGTTATTACGATGTCATTCCATCCTATTTAACTGTTTCCTGATTTGATACATTTCTCTCTGTTCTTCCCTGACACGCACATTAGGATGGAGACGCTTCACGGTTCCACGTTAGTTCACACATTGTTTCAGGAATAACAAGCGTGAATGAAAGGGAAGTAAGGAATAAAACAATCGCAAAAAAAAAAAAAAAAACTTTCCCAGATTCCACACATTTGCTCCCGATCTTCGAGAAGAGAAGCTCAGAAACAATAATAAAACCTTTCCGAGCTCTCTAAAGGAGCAAATGTATCACATGAAGACCCAACAGTGGTCCCCGGAACGACCACTCGTGACTTGTGTGCGTGCTTGTGCTTCACTGACCCTGTTTTCATCGTAGATGATTTGCACCAAGCTGCGGTGCTTGGCCTCGCTCGGCGGCGGCGACATGGGCCGCTCCGGCTCGTGGGGTTTGGCCGCCTCTTCCTCAAGCTGTTGCTGTAACAGAGAGAGAGAGAGAGAGAGAGTGAGAGAGACAGACAGAGAAGGTAATGGGTTAACACTTCTCAAGCACAAGACTGCCCCGTGGAATCCCCGCTCCCGCCGCAGGGTTAAAGAGTTTGCGTTAGATAAGCATCCCTCCAACGGCTGTCCAGCCGAGGCCGAAGCAACTGTCCCATTATCTGTAATAGCTACTAACTCCCCGGGGCCTTGTTAATCAAAGACTTACTACAACAGCCTATAAACAAAGCCAACACCTGCAGTGAGGCTGGGAAATCCAATAAGAGAGGGGCTGGCAGAGGAAACCACGAGGAGAACAATTATGGGAGATGAACAAAAGCAGAAAAAGGGAATTTTGAGTTTCTGCTGACAAACGGGGGTGAAAACACGCGACCACCAGCGTGATGTTGGGAGGTGAGCAACAGAAGGAGGCAGGTCACCTTAAGCTTTTATCAATATAAAAAAAATCATAAATCAAGTCAAATTTCAATTGACCTTGAAGGTGAATCAAAACAATGCAAAATGCAACATTTGTGCCAAGGAAGCAGCTGCAAAGGACGAGACACAGCAAACTTCATTTGGAGGAAATCCTTCTTTGAATCGCCACTAAAAATGGAAAATCAAAGATTGACGCTGTCACGCCAATGTGCTTGTGTTGTGGTTCAAACCGATTTTAAAACATCTGGTATCACACAAAGGTGTTGTTCCGGAACCAATGTCGAAACCAAGGTGTCGAAATTGGCATCATTTCAAAAGTGTTTGAATGATACCCAGCCTTAATCATTACACACCTAATACGACAATAAGCAGCAGGTACACGTAGCAGCCACTTTGTTGCCATATTAGACTGACAAATACCGATAATAAAAAAAACTATCTGACAAAAAATAAACAAAAGAGTGAATGAGTGTAATTATAATGAGGGCTTTTGTGATTAGTTTATTTTTCCACTTCCTGTCACTTTCACAAAAAAAAAAATGAATCAAAAGTAAAACTCAGCACTTTTATATAACTGCACAAAGAAACTGGTTGCGGTTCGCATGTCTTGCAGGTTATAAGCTGGAGGGACGGCGGCCAAGTGTATTCATCTGCAACTAGTTGTCTGCAGGCCAAGCGAGGCCCAGTGTCGCCGGGTGGCGTGCAAGCAGCAGATCTACAGTTAGGTCAGCTCACTCCGTCCCGCCTCCCTCTCTTCTCCCATCAGCTGAGGCCTCCGGAGGATTTTCATGTGAGTGGTGTGAGATGAATCATTATACGGCCCCGCTAAGGCCACTAGCGAGGAAAAGGCAGAGATTCCCATTGAGACCCTCGTTCCCCTTCCAAAACCGCCGGAGTGAAACAAAATAAACCAGCCGTACTGTGCTTGGCTGATGCGGTCCAGGCTGCCAGTAAAACAACCCTCAACGCCCGCCCACTCGCCGACGCTGCCAAGAATCCTCAAATAAAGTTTTACAATGACACCGCTTAATTAGCCCAGCTGTTTTAATGGTTCTGTGGAAGTGCACGGGGAAAAATGAGAACGTCTTAAAATTCCTGCTGGCCAAAAAAAGTGGAAGTGGAATTAGGTTTTGAGTTAAGTTCTAAGAACTTAATCTCAATCATAATAAGTCTTATTTTACTAGCGTGCAGCATTCATTGTTAAAAAAAAAAAAGATTTTTATCAGAGTTTTAAAACGCACGTAAACGCCTCTCTCCTGGATTATTCCATCATTACTCCTGCCGTGTATGCACTGAGTAGCTGCGATAGCGATCGGCGCGTTAGTTCCGTGAATGATCAAGATCTGCCGCTCAGCTTTGACCAGGAGGTGGAAGAAGATGAGGAGATACGCGAGTCGAGCGGTGCGGTCTTGCCGGGCATATCTGGTAGCGACACTGCTAACTTTTCTGCGATTGATGGCATTGAGGAGCAGCAGCATACACATCATTTACTGTCAGTCATTTAAAAAAATTAAAAAATAAATAAATAAAATACAATGAAAACATCAAGGCTGTTCATTGTACAGACAATTTATGTCTGTACGACTCGGCGGCGGCGCGTCTTTCTTCGGCTATCGCTATAAGCGCAAGCGCCATCCATGATATCATTTACGTCAAGAGTGGCACAAACAGCACCGTCTGTGTGTCTGTAATCCGTCTGTCCGTCTCAAAGGAGCCACAAGTTGAAATAAGAGCAATGAAAATATCTTGCAGGCTTCGGGCACATTTTCACGCCAATATTTTGAAAACGTATGAGGATTGTGAGTGGACTGCGACGTTAAGCAACTGTCATTTTAGGCTCTTTAAAGAGTAATGCCTTTGCCTCATGTAGCTAAAAGTGATAGCCACCGGCGCTAACTCCATGTTCTGCTCGTATTTTGAGCTGCGCTCCCTCTTCAGTTTCGCCTTTGAGAGTCATTTTAGCGCACGCTAGTGTGTCAACATCGGTAGGATTAATCCGTTGCCATTTTGTGCTTTGCGTGGACTTCAAGTTGTGCGTTTGTTGTTCAAATATAAACGATTTTGTGACTCAAGTGATCGTTTCACCATCTATACTTTGTCTGCTAGGATGATGTTTTTGCAACGACTCAAGAGTACTAACCAAAGAATTTTAAGCCCTACTAAAGTGCATTCAGTAGAACCGAGAGCATAAGAAAGGCCGCGGGAATTTCGGCCCTCCTTGCTGTGTCAACTCCGCCTACGCTAAGCTGTCACCAAGTCGCAAGAGTAACACACCCGTACCGAGCCGAGTCGACACGAATCCGAGCTGCATAAGCCGCCAGTGGAAGCAGCACACACGCCCTCACTGACTCAGAGGTCAACAGACTTCTATTTCTCGGGAAACAGGCTAAAGTTGATTGTCTGTCATGGCTTGGAGTTGCCTCCCTTCAACAAGAGTTTGCCACCTTTTAGAGGGAATACACTCACTTTCCCCAATTGTGAGCATTTTGTTCATTATTATGCATCTTGCATAGAACTAATGGATGCATGGACGAATACTTCCTGTGCTTTTTGGCTAGCAATGGATCTCAGTGGTGATGTTTGTGTCCCTGTTTGAACCCTGTGGCGAAATCTGTGTTGCTAAAGTTCAACATGAATACTCTGTTTATTATAGTAAGAATTACAGCCCTAAAAGGGAACATGCCAAATTCTGGGTATCGGGAAGCTTGTTTTGTGACGTCAACCTCGGCAATGGTGCAATCTCAACAGTGTGATTCAGTTTACTTTGAATTGCATTAGTTTAAGGCCATCGAAGCAGATCTGAACAGCGGACAAAACCGTCTTTATTAGAAAGATAATGCAACATTCTGACTCATTTTCCCTGTTTTTCCAGAGTTGGACGATGTGGAGAAGAGTTCTCATGGCCGTGCAGCTTCTAAAACATGGCAGAGGGCCAAAGGAGAGGCTACGTCACAGGGAGTGATTTAGGCAGTTGCAAAACCTCCACATAATCCCCTCCTCCCCGAGGGAAGCGGTTATTTATAGCCCTGTTTATTTTTAACCTACTTTTCTCTTAAATAAAAGCGACAAAGAGGAGATGAGAAAAAGGGAGTTGCACCCACCAAGAGGGACGTCGGAACAAAATGGTGGCGGCAAAGAGCTGCGAAAGCACTCGAACGCGACGGTTACGAAACAGCCTCGTCCGTTCGTGACTCAACTGCATGGATGTCATATAATGCCACGGATGGTTTGCTGGAAAGGCGATGCCCCTTGCTGGAAGTGACATTGGAAAGCCACACACGGGCATTGAAACTGGCCAGACAAAAATGCCAGTAATGACTGATAGACAGAATGCAGCTGAATAACCCCATCAACTGGTCACAGCTTTCTGTATGAAAAACCTTCTATATGCTTAAAGGGGCTGTGGTTCTGACCTTTGACCGACATAACTTTTAACATTTTCTGAAGGCTTGTTAATATGTAGCTGAACTGAGGCCTGTCACGATAATTAAGCAATTTTATTTATTCATTTATTTTGAAAATCCAATTGTAAATTGTGTTTTATTTGTATGTGTGTGTGTGTGTTGAAACTCTTCGTGCTGTCATTCTTGGCCAGGTCTCTATTGTAAAAGAGATCATGGATCTCAATGGAACAAACCTGGTTAAATAATAATAATATTTAATAATCAATCCAATCAATTAATTAATTAATCAATTAATTAATTAATTGTTCAACATATAACAGGGAACACAAATGAAACGGATTGATTTTAATGCAGTTTTGCATCAAGGTGGGTGTGCTTAAGAGTCAGTGCAGTTTGCTACACTGCCAAAGAGATGCAGCCCTTCATGGAAAGTCTGCATTTTGAAAAAAATGGTGGTTATTATACAGTTTGTTTTTGTTTTTGTGAGCAGTTGTCAGCAGCGGTTGTTTTTATTTATTTATGACGTATACATTTTCTTCTTCTTCTGTTGTTATTAAATACTCTGGCGCAATTGGGCCTACTTGCGTTGTTATGCTATATTATCATTTTAGTGGATACAGGTGCTAAAACGACTTTGACAATAACATCGTTTGTCGCAATAATTTCTGGGACATTCAGCAAAATGTCTTTTTGCGACAGGCATAGCTGTAACCCCAAGCAGTACTTGCATTCCCTCGACTGCATTGCAGATAACAAACCCTACGTAACTAACCCTACTGCCAAAGAGCAACTGTGAATTGTGATGCTGAAAGCAAAGATCCAAAAATGCAACCAACCTGTTTCTTGCGCAGCTTGCAGATCTGCTGCTCCACCATGGTGATCTCCCTGTCCACACGGTCCATATTTTGGATGAGCTCCTCCTTGGAGAAGCGAGCCGGCATCAGATCCAAGTCGGGGTCCATATGCACCGGACTAACTGGGGAGATTGGCTCGAGTTTTCCCATGGCACTTCCACGCTCCTGCAGTGGCGCAGAGACAGAAATTTTAGAAAATAAATAAATACATACATAAGAGCAAATACAAACTGTCAATTTAACAAAAAACAAAAATGATTGTGGTTTCGTACAGCGATGGTAAAATGTGATCACCAATCTGAGCATGTTTAAGGCCCTCTCGATGACAAAGTGTGTCGTGCTTTTCGCCTCACGGTAAATTTTAATCACCAAAAAATTTGGAACTACCTCGTCCATAAATGACACAGAAACACGTCTACAATCTAGGAAGGTTGCGCTGAGCAGCAATTAGGTCCTCTGGGTAATGAAAATCAGTCTAGTGTTTTGTGTCACAAGCTCACACTAATGAATTTGAGTGCTAACTCTGCCGGGATCATGCAGCTCAAGCACCTGCCTCCATCAGAGGCGCTTCATCAAAAATGTGAAATACTCCAGGCACACTCTAATGTTAAGAGCCATTCAAACATTCGGGTTGATCAATTTAACCCTTTATAGAACAAGGAACCCTATCTGGTTATTTCCAACGGCATGTTATTACATACAATAATGTAGTAATGAATAAAACATGGACAGTTTTCTTGGTTGTTGGTTAAGTGGGGAGGTTTAAGTCACTTTATCTATTGGTTCTATACAGTGACTTCCTTGTCGTTTTAACAATTTTATCATGTATGGTTTGACTAATGAAAAGCTCCTTAATACTAGAGTCAAAGGGAAAATAATGTTCTTTTGCAAACTCTGTGCACTTTCTTAACCCTTAAAAACTTCCAACATTTGAGTCATTTAACTTCTAGATATTTCCTATTTTAGGATGCAGGTGAAAAGGCCAAAACACTGCAGCCACAAGGCCTCAATATAGACAAAAGGAATCACTGAGTTTCTCACACATTGTTGGACTTATGTCACAAGTACAGTGTAGCAGATAAGGTGTGTCAATTACAAATTACAAACGGTTTTAAATAAACAGAATAAAAGGACAGTGGAGAAAACACATTTAATTTAGGGTTTACTCGCACACGGCTGCAATTGTGAGCATATATACACACGCAACACTATTAAAAACTCAGTAAATTACAAAAATCCTCATGCACTATGGAATATTGGCCATTCTGCACTGTGTTTAGCAGGCACTGCCCTTTGCCTTCTGGTGGTTCGAAGATGACAGTGTGACATGTGCATTGCAAAAAGCACAGAAACTGAATTTAATACAGGTGATAGTCTGTTAAATCCTCATTTCCCCGCTTAGACATCAACAAGTCTTATCCACAGTTCTAGCAAATAATTGTACATTTTATCAGTTATGGCTTCCCTTTTACAATTTGATGGGAGTTGTCGGGGGCTCTGCGGCGCATAAACCTAAGCGCTGCCTCTGTAAAGCACAGCGCGCACAAATATGGTTATTTCCAGTTCCATTGCGCCTTAAGCCAACCTAATCCCTTTGCATGCAATGCAAGAGCGCTCGTTAATAAAGCACAACACGGCACAGCACGCAACGGTGATGTATGTACAGTACATATGGCTAGCGCTGCGTTCATCTGTTCCTGAGGAGCAGCAAACGGCTGTGATATGAGGCCATTTAGCAATTATGGGCTGCACAGAGCATTTGGCTCAGCATGGAAGGAAGCGTGGCCTGTATCAGGGGTGGCAAACCTGAGTGGAGGCTCCTGGCTGCGTCATTTTTACATTGCAATGCAGAATGATTTTTTTTTCTTCTTCTTCTGTAAATGCATGTTTACATATCATGCGATACCCTTAAAAATACAGCCGCTTTAACATTGAAACATAATTTTAGAGTCATTTCATCGTATAAGTGATAACATTTCAAAACTGAAAAAGAACAGGCACAGTCTCAGAGGGTGGCCAATTAGCAGTCGCTAGCTAGCCTATTGTAGCCTACCGACAGAATGAAACGCCTTTGATTCAGGGGAGAAGACAGCTAATCCAATGAATGGATGAACGGAACATTTTACCCTGAGCCGGAGGAGTTGTACTTTGACGCGGAATGGAAAACTACTCTGCTCAACATGCCAGGCGTCACTGTCGCATTTTAAATTTTTTCCGTACACCATGAAACTGATTTTCTCGAAACTTCGCAAAGCACTCTGAAACTGTTCCACTGGCCTCGTATCAGGTGGCACCGCTGATCATGCCAGAAAAGCCATGTAGCAAGGGAGATTTTATCAGCACTCGCAATGTCATTGATAATCTCAACTCTGACAATGCATTAAAGCGGCCTGTTTTTCGCAACTACGGATGTCACACCGCACCAGTGAACTGAGGATATCGGGCATAAACTGCGTAATTCACTGCATCATTCAGTGGGAGGAAGTGGTGTTGAGAAAACTGAATACGGGCCGTGTTTGCAAACCTGTGCACTGTTGCACTCTGTCATTATCTTGTGTACGAGTGTGAACGTATGTGTGTATGTGTCTGTGTGGAGGGCGGGTCCGTTTCAGGTGGTGGGAGGGATGAGCTTTTATTTCCTCATTTTGCTGTATGTTTTGGCTTTTTAATTTTGTTTTAATGTGTTTCTGTGAAGCACTTTGGGTTGCATTTTTTGCATGAAAAGTGATACGTAAATAAAGTTTGAATTTGAATTTGAAGACTGTTCCAGTTCCTCAAAAATGATGGCATGTGGAGATGCAGCTGAAGTTGCAGTAGAGAGCGCTGCATATCATGCAACGTTACATTCTAGAAAGGCTACAGCGGAATTTTGAGGATGGGTTCTGCAACCTGCAGCAAGAAAACGCCACAGATAATCTTCCTGTCCAGCCCTTTCACTGCAGAGTCGGACTGTTTGAAGGCCCCTTCGAGGCAGATGAAGCAGCATCCCAGTTTGTTGATTGACTTGTCTGAGGATGAGAGACTGAAGCGTGTTCAGCCAGAGGAAACCACAGTGTTTTGGAAGACGCTGTGACCGCAGACAGTCTGCACTGCGAGCTTATGTCAACGTTTGGATCGACTCGTGTCTGTAAATCGGTGTTTTCTTCAATCTGGCGTCAGAGACGGATATGTGAAAGGAGTTGCTCGGGGCGGCCACAGCAGAATACACAGTAGACCTGGAAGAGACTGTGGAAAAGAAAGACTGCCAAGCGTCACACTGAATAAAAGTTAGGAAAACGGCAGTGACACCGTTCATTCGGCTCTTCTTCCTATCAATTGGCCCACGACTCACTATGATTGTTGTTATTTTTTTCGCACCCGTTTGTGTGGCTCTTCAAATTGATGTCGGATTTTGTTGTGGCACTTTGAGCTCAACTGGTTACCCCTCCCCCCTCGTCTATGTAAACATATAATAAAACGTTTGTCCCTTCACCCTAACACCCTTGGTGTTAAGAGGTCAGGTCACAGGCCTATGACCACGAAGCATGCCAAGAACAGCTTAAAGCTCATGCACATGACCTTGTCCTGTTTAGCGAATGCCAACCTGACTGACAAGCATACGCTTCTTGCACAAAAACAAAATAAAGGTCCATGGAAAATTTTGTTTTGCAACACACAATTGAATTATAGAATTTCAGCATATTCTGATACAAAGACATTCTCGTATGTGTAAGAAACCAACTTGCACAAAACATTATGAGGGAAATGGCAACCTTTTGTTCCGTTTTGCTGTGGGAGCTCAGGAGGTGAAAACACAACAAATGCTTTCAGAGAGATCGCACTAAAAATGATGCGTTCAAGTACGGACTAGTTACGGTTACATTTTGGCCATGACCAGTGGTTCTTTATTCCATTGCACCACCTATTTCGTAAGAATGTCTATATTTTCTCACGCACCTAACACTAACAAAAAGAATCTTTTTTCGAAACCGGTCTGTGTTAGTCTGTTTACTAGTGAGTACAAATTTTTTGAAGGACACCGAGTGTGACAAGCTCTTTTTGACTCTTGTTGTTAAATAAATCAACCTGATTTATTTACAAACTGTGTTTCCCTACTTCACAAAGTCACTATTTGGGTGAGCAAGCACTAAAGCCTACGCCTTATCCGACAGTCCGTCCCACTATTGTGACACCTTGAATAACTTGAAATGGGGAAAAGCTAAAATTAATCCCAGAAATGTCACGCGTTTCCAAAAAGGTGACCCTACTGACGATCGTAGTAGAAGTAGCATTGCTTTTCAACTGATTCTGAGTTGGCCACACACAACTAACGTTACACATGATCAGCGGTAGAAAGGTTCTGCGCTGGCGCACCCATGCAACGGCACCATTACCACCCTTGGCGTAGTGCCAACGCTTGAATATTCCGTTACTTGGTCACTGGTAAGCTAGCAAACGTGAAGCTGAAAAGTCTGAAGCCTGTTTTCCTAAAAAGCCAGAAAACGGAAATGACGAAGAAGGTTTCTTTTGAGATGACCGTCAACACTTTAGGTGAACGTTTTTAATCAAAACTCAATTTCTGTTTGAAATCGCTTGGGGCGGGGGCATCTCCTTCAGGATGTCTTAGGACCATCCAAGCAACGTGTGTGCTACAAATTTCATGCTTGTATCTGCTGCGTAACAATTTTTTTACACAATTCCCCCTGCTTTACGCAACATCTTCTCCAAAATCTGTCCCTTATTCCACCTTCCCTTCAAGTGACTTTTCCTTCATTTTGGGCTCTATCTTGTTATTTCCACTTGCACTTGGAACACTAGTTGCATGATGTAACTGCAATCCAACGTAGTTTATATAATAGGATTTCAGCCCTCTGTGAGATTTCTGCTATTTCTGAATATTCCCCTGCTTCCTTTAGACTTTTCCCCCTGCACACTCCTCTTGGTGTCTACTTGGCCGGTTCTTTGCCGTCTGACTCAATTGGGAAATTGGAAGCAATCTATGTAGAGCCACAAAGAATTCCCCCACTGGCAGCTTGACAATGTACGCTCACCGTATCGCTCCTCAATTTACACCGTTTTATCTTCAGTCCTTAAAAATCTAGGTCACCTCTATCTTTTATTCATAACTATTCCACGACTTCTTTCGTCGTACGTTCACAGAGCAACAAAGGAATGCACCAAACACTCACAGGCCACTCTGTCTGCCAACCTTATTAGGACCAGGTCGGACCGCTTGTGCCCTCATAACTGCCTTAATTCGTTTTGGCACAGACTCCAACCAAGTCCTGAAAACAATCCCCTCAGAGATTTTAACCCATATTGACATGACAGTATTACGCAGCTGCTGTAATTTGTTGGCTTCACATTTGCGATGGAACCCCCCCCCCCTTCCCCAGTCAACCACATGCAAAGATGCGCGACTAGACTGCAAACTATTGAGGCGAGTGGTAAACAGAAAAGTCTTTGTCATGTTTGAGGGGAGTCGAGCTTTGCAGCATGGTGCATTAGCATGCTGCTGGAAGTGGGCAACTGAAAGACAAGTCCTAAAGGAAAGGACATTGTCAGGAACAATACTCAAGGAAGCTGTGCCTGTCACAATGCATTTGTACTCAGAGGCTCAAAGCGTGCCGAGAAAATATCCCCCTACCAGTCTGCCAACAGTGACCTGAACCTTTGATACAAGGCGGCATTAATCAACACTTTCATGTTGCCAAATTCTGACCAGACCACCAGGCACTATTTTTCCGTCTTTTAATGTCCAAGAACTGAGGCGAAGCAAAATGTAGCCGCAATTTCCTGTTCCTGGCAGAAGTGTCACCCGTCGTGGTCTACTACTCTGCCATGCTCTCCGCTTTAAGGTTTGGAGAGGCTTATCAGCATATCTGGTTTTAACAAGTGGTTATTTGACTTACTTCTCAGTCGCATGTCAAAACCCAGAGAAGTGCAGCTCACTGGATATCCTCCCCATTTCGGACCATTCTTTCTTTTTAAAATAAAACAACCTCTCTACCCCATTCTAATACCATCCTTATCCTAATGTTTACCAGATTAAATAGCTGGTGAGTATCCATGTAACAGCACAAACACTATTCACTAATTTCATTCACAACAAAGAAACTGAATGAGTGAATCAAAAGAACATTCAAAGAATAAGTCAGTCTGACCTTTGCCATGTCTTCAGCAGGACCAAGGGACAGTGGTTGCCGATGGGACGAAGGCCTCATCAGAGCCTCTGGGGTGATCTCCAAACGTGGCCTCTTGATCTCCGCATATTCCACCTCTGGCTGACCGCTGGGCTCTGGTAAGTAGATGTGCTCATAGCGAATGTGCTGCTCTTGGCCTCTGCAAAGCAAACAGGAGTGAAGTTGTACGGCGTGGCCACTGAGATCAAGACAAGACATTGGAGCTGCGCTCAGACTGCAGGTCAGTCGGGGGGGGGGAATTCAATGCACATCAAACATGCTTTCTTCCTTGTGTGCTTGCTCACTCGTGACTACTCATGGCATGACTGCTGAAGTTGGAGTGCATTTTTTGGTAGGCGGGAGGGCAGGCAGAATATAGATGTACCTAGTTGTGTTTAAATTGTGACATACCGATGAGCATACAGCTTTCATAGCAGCCTTAAAGCCTGAACATTCTAGATTCCACAACCGTTCAGCCTTTTTTGTGAGGAGAGTATACGTTCCGCCTTTGGCATGGGTTCTCTATGGGAAGTGCAGCTTTGAACCACAGTTCAAAGACATACAAACTGGGTTACCTCTAAATTGTCCTTGCATGTGAATACACTGGGACTGTCTCTATTTCAGCTCTGTGGTAAGCTGCCGACCTGTCCAGAGTGCAGCCTGGCTTCGGCCTAGATTAGCTGGGATAGACTCCTCCTCCTCCCCAAAAATAAGACCAGAATAAGACATTAAAAGAGTGTGGGCCTAATTGAGATTATAGAGATATTGAAGAAAGCTAGTTTCAGTTCTGGTTAGGCTTTTTGAACCCCTTTAGTCCCAGCATGAAATTACACCATTGTTGTACAAGCTTTTTGTGCATTCACAAAATCCTTAAGATTTTTTGACTTTAATTAAATATAGCATGACACGCAAAATAGAAATAGCAGTAGCTAGATAATTATATTCTTGGGGAATGACATGGGGTCAGTGCCGACTGCTAAAACACAAGTGAACAAGGACACGTTTTTACAAATTTTTACCTGCCAGCGTGGATTCTATCGTGATTCAACTCATAATGTATCATTAAACCAGTATCATTGTAGACCATTGTGCAAAATGTTAACATGCACTGGGGCACCGTGTGGCGGACAGAAACAATAAACATGGAAAGGATGACTCATAGTAACACTACCATCTGATTTAAATATAGTCACAGTTGGCTCTTCAGTTGGGTTAGGTAGTCATTGCCAGACACAGAAACCATGAAACATGCTTTGTTCAGGCTCTTATGATAATGAGTTACACCACTTAATATGCTGTGCCTCAAAATCTACTACTGATCTGTAAAGTCAGGAATGGTGAAAATTACACAGCCAGAACTGAGACACTGAAAGTTCCATTTTGAATGCAGATTTGTTTTTAACACGAGCAGCATTTTTCAAAAATGTCGATATAACTAATTAAAACTCAAAAAAAAAAATGTCTTAGTTTCTTTTTTTAGTTTATGGAACAAACAATTTAATCTAATAAGTTTTGGTATTTTTGTTGGCAGGATATTTTTTGATGCAACAGTTTTCAATGTTGAGCATATTAATTGCCTTTGCTCCTTGACGTCACATGACATGTTAACAAATGTCATGTGACTTTTTTGTAAATGACATGACATTTCAGTAGTTCATGGACTGCTCTTCTTCAAAAATGTCTATGCTTCCATTAGGCGTCTTTTCTACTAGCCACAGAGCAAACGTGACGTGCCGGAGCTTCAACCACGGTGGAAGTGGCTCTCTGTTCTTTCACGGGGAATTGTCAGTCCTCTCATGTCTGCCACTGGGCAGATGCTGCCAGTGTCAATGGAAGTGGTTTCTGAAGAGAAGGGGAAAACATAACCATAATTGCTGGTCTAGTCCCACACTGGCCCACTGTGTGGTTTCTTTATGCGGCAAAGCGCACATAAAATATCTCTGGGTCGCTTGCCAGCGGGGTGGCATAATGGTCACGCTTGCGCAAGGGGATGGATGACATAGGATGAATGTCAGTGCATGTCGCTTACATAACGCGCAGCTGGAGCACGCCGCTCTATAGACAAGTCACGGAGACAAGAGAAGCAAATGGACTGAAAATATTTATACGTGAAAAATATGACATCTTGAAAAAATATATATATATTTACACAGAGCCAAAACCAATACGCCAAGATTGAGGCCACAACTCCTGCCAGTCACATTTTTCACATTCAATCACACTCTCTCCCTTTTCCGTTGCGGGCTGGCGCTTACATAATTACATAATCAGCGCTAGAGCCCACCGCCGCCTCATCCCAACCCCTCCCCCACCCGCCCCTCTTGTGAGCGTACAGAATACTCTAATCCCCGGAGGGCTCGCTTGTCTGAAGAATGAGGGAAAATGGGCGTACAGTCGGAGAACAGGGGCGGCACATCCCCACGGAGGAGCTCCGCTGCTTTCTCCCACTATGATATCCCGCCACGACAGAGCTCACGTGTATGGCACAACCCGGGCGTCTGTGTGGTTACCAGCGTCTCCGTGCCGATTTGCAGCTTTGCGAGACGCGCTAATGGAGAGGGAGGACGTAATGCGGCAGAGCCGAGACTTCTGAAGCTGACAGAGTTGACGAGCTGAGCGGGACTGTAAGTGTTAGTCCTTAGCAACCCGCGGAATCCGCTCGAGAGTCAACTTTGTGATCATAGAGACAGACGGGTAAAAAAAAAAATATTCAGACGAATGCAATAGGAAAAGGGATATTTACCAGATAAGGAGAAAAATAAATCTCAAGTTCCTTTGTAAAAATCTGTCCCTTTTATGCTCTGTGAACAGCCAGCGGCAATCTTCAGGGCTACAACTTTATTTAGAGGCTATGATTACCCAAAGATTGTATTATGCTCCCTCTAAAAGTAAAAAATAAATAAAAATAAAAATAAAAAATACAAACAGGAAATTGTCTTCAGCACTGCACAAAACTACGCAGACTTTAGGTGTGGTACTCGGGCTGATGGGAATAATAAATACATTTCCAAGAACAATCTGCCAACTGCTGTCTGGTAATAACTAAATTAGAGTAAACATGCGATTTTTAGAGCTGATGCCTCACAATTATTAACCTCTCGATGCTTCCTGTATGTTGGACGGCTTCTGTGCTACCGGGGGAGGAAAATAAAATTCTGGCGACTTATTCTGCTGTGCCACTTGTACTATTCAATATTTATAGCATGCACATAAATTATTCACCAACGCTCATCAAAACTCATCCTCAAAAAAACGCTGCTATATAAATAATGAATAACTTTGGTAGCTCTGCAGCACAAATGAAATTTGGTGAAATTTGGCGATTGTGATAAGAAGGGACAATATTTCCATTTACGGCCCCAACTGTGACATGTCTTATAAGAGACGAAAAATAATATTGACCCAGCCATTTGTGCCCAATGGATAAAATCATTAATTTAAAAATTGCTTGCCTAAAAATACTTTGGTCACCATGAGTGGGTCTCATCTTATATGTGCAAACATAACGTTGGAAATGATACAGCACAGACAAAAGGTGAACCCAGAAGCGCCAAAAATTCCCAATGTTTGATAAGGCCTTTGAAAGCAGCGTCCGCGCGCACTGACCTCTCATTTCCAGGTTGGAACTCTGAAAGCAAGGAGGGCCGACGACGATGCGGCTGGCCCAGGTGGGGGCTGTAGTCTCTGGCATGATGAGAGTGGTAGTCAACCAGTCCCACTTCCTAGAAGAAGAAGAAGAAAAAAAAAAACGTATACCATCAGTATGGAACAAGCATTGCGTTGTGAGTACAACCGTGACGTCAAAAAACATTTCGATATCCAAACGCCTGCCTTTTTTCCTCTCACGCGGCTACACCTTTTTTCTGCGGCTCTCATTTAGAACTCTCCTCGCCTCTCACACTGGAAAGAGGAACTCGTGCCACTACTGTAAACTTGTGCCTTGGCCAATCAGATGTGTAGGACACAGCCCGTCAACCCTCATCTGCGGATGAACGCGATGATAAGAGGAAGTGGTTGGATTAACTACAGGTGCGGCGGTGGGGGATCCCTGGGGTGGGGTGGTTGGGCTTTTCAGCTCTCCCGCCACACGGGAACAAAAAGCCCTGCAAACCCTGGAGGTCACGGCGTGAACTTTTTTACATGAGCCGGAGGCCTCCTCTTTGAACCACAAACGCTTTTTGTCTTGGATAAGTAGTCCAACATAATCTTTATAATTAGGAGACGTGGCTGAAAACAATGAGGGCGGATCTTGGTGTGGCAACAACAACATGAACTTTCAACTCAAACATCTAATTGAGGAATATCTTTGTGCGGCAAAAACAGGAACCTGGGAAAACCTTGGCCGTGCTTCCTCCAGAGAGCCTCTGAGGTCAGGCCCTCTCTGCTGGTTCACAGTAATACCCTGTTTACCAAATACATGGCGGTCATAGCCAAAGTGCCAGCTGCCATCTTTTCACCTAATAAGAAGCTGAAGCGCGGCTGGTGGGGACGCCAAACGCCCCGTGGTGGTGCGCGCCCTTACCGTGTGCGCCCGCTGCAGCTGCAGTGGTAAAGTGGCAGGGTTGGGCAGGTGCCTCGTGTCCACAGCCCTCCGGCCAGACGGCACCGATTGGGGGTGCGAGGACATGCTGGCACAACCGCTTCCTCTAAAGGCAGGAAGTGGGCGGGGCTGCCGAGCAGACACCACACATTATCTTCTGCTTCCGTCAGCCAGGAACCTGTGGTGGAAGAAGGACACGAACCGTTAGAGATGGTTGATGTTGGATGAAAATTATCATTGACAAAAAATGCAAAGAATTGAATCGCTGTAGTGGAACCACTTGATCGGGCTGATCCAGCTGTGGCACTGATCAGTAGCGATCACTGGCACAGTTAGATTGAGTAGTGGCTAGGGATGTTAACAATTAAGCGATTATCGATTAATTGTCGATTAAGAATTTAATCGATTAAATTAAATTGGTTGCAATTAATTGAAATTTTATTACGCAGGTTTTTTTTTTAATGGCGTGGTGTGACTTTAAAACAACTTTATTAAAAAAAAAAAAAAAAGTTAACTTAAAGTCAACTTAAAGTAAAAATGTTTAGGGTCTTTTTCTGTTCTCTAATGTAAAAATTGGTCACATTGGACACTCAACATTATCAAAGGGTTAAATAATGAGCTCCTTACACATTTTCCATTGTGAAATTTAGGTTTTCAGAAATAATTCACTCCTTATCAATTAATCATTAATCGATCGATAAGGTCAATCAACTAACGATTAATGAATAATCGTTCAATTTGCTTCCCTGGTATTGGCTGGTCCATGTGTGTGCGTCGGATTGGAGAGTCTGATAACAAGACTAACACAGCTGCCTTAATGCTTGTAAAGGAGTGAGTCACTGCTGTCCTTCATTTAAACAGACAGACAGACAGACATACAGACATACAGACAGACAGTGCAATTGGCCTGCAATAAGTATTGATTGATCTAAACATACAGTATTATGTGTATAAAACATTCTGGACTTATTAACAATGTTTGCAAATTGCACACAAGCCGTTTCTTGGACGTTTTCATTTAACATTTACAAATATTTCCCAACACTATAGACCTGTAAAAACAAACTGAAAAACCCAAATATAAATTCATGACTCCAGTTTGAAAAGACAACACAGTAAACTAACCCCATTCTGTTTCTCTATAATTCATTGTTGCGACGACGCCAAATAACCCCTATAACTTACTAATGTACCATTCTTGGCTCTGGTGACAGTAGTAGTGGGTTGACTATTACTCAACATGTTTCCCCATGTCTCCTGCCAACAACCAATTAGGACTCTGGCCATTCCTACAGGCTTGACTCACAACGCCTCTCTCACAGCTCATGTGTCAGTGTTACACAAGACATAAAAAGAGAAGCATGATGGCAGAGTGGGCTCTAAACATGCCCGTGATTGAAGTCTTGCAGCAAAGTGCACTGCAATCCATTGATTTGCACAGAAAGACCGCTACCCTTGAAAAAAAAAAAACAGTTCAAGGACATGCATCAGACTTTCATATGAAAAAATACATTTTACTTAATTAAAACGCTGAAAAATGCAGGTGTATCTCTGTATTCACGCCGACTAAACGACTATTTATCGTATCAGATCTGTGCTTGGATTATTGTTTATGACCCAAAAAGGGCAATTCAGATTATTCTGTACGGCTTTATAAAATGTGAAAAATATTTTGAGGAAAAGAGAAAGAATTTTATTTTTTTCGCGCAGCGCTTTTCTATTCTTGCACTAAAGACGACTGCACTGAGTGACCCAGACGTTATTAGCCAAACGCTCTGACCGATAGCAAAGCCGCAGGCGCTCGGCTGAAAATTTTCGACAAAAGTTCCAAATTTTTTGATTTTTGACGATTATGTAATACGTGGTGGCAAAATACGTTGCGTATTTTGCCACTACGTATTAACATAATCGACAAAAATCAACACACTGTATCATCAGTTGGATATTGGCTACTCCATCATGAGTGCTGTTCACACTGGTAATCCGATCTGTGCAACATATTGTCTGAGGCAAAAAAAAAAACAACAATCCTCGAGTAACTACAATATTTGTTTGTATTGGCCCAAGTTAATTACATACTAGCAGACTTTCCACAACGCAGATAAACCAACAGAGAGTTGGCTTGTTATCTAGCTCATTAAACCCATAAAGGGTCAGACCCTCCAAAGGGTCATATACTTATTATTATGCGCTGTGGTCTCGTCCGCTATTTGGAACAAATGGGAAGAGACAGAAAGTTTTCCAGATAAAGACCAACTCGGTTAAATGAATTATGGTCATATTTGATTTCCTGACTTGTAATTTTTTTTCCTCATATAAAAGTTCAGCTTGGGTCTGTTGCTCGGATATCTCTGTGCAAGTTGAAGTAAAAGAAGATGGTTCTGGTTATGATTATAAAAAAAATTGGAGCTGGGACTGATCAGATAGTCAGTACAATTTGCCCAATAAGGAAGTGCTTTCTGTGTCGGATATCGGAAAAGACGGCCGAAAAAAAAGCCAGGCAACCAATCTCGCCGCAGACCCGACGTTTGCGCTGGTATGGAATGCAGCACACAGTGGAGTGATGCGATGGGAGATGACAAAGACATCAGATAGAAGGTACCAATATATATAAATGATTAACTGTCAGTATGGACATCGAATCAGTAAGTACACATGGATGTATGTATAGATATACACCATGCATGCCATTTAACTAAAATAAAAAACTGTGTTAGAAAATTTAATTTAATTTAATTTAATTTAATTTAATTTAATTTAATTTAATTTAATTTAATTTAATCCTGAATGGACAATACATCGATTAATTGTTAACATCCCTACTCAGAACTGAAAAGAGTGGATCGGTACATCTCTACAAAGCAGTAATCACGAATTTCCCTAAATTTCCCTTCTTGCACTGGGATCAGAAAACCTGCCTGGCATTCGTAGCACTTTATTCAGAAATCATGAGGCTTGACAAAGACTTTCTCTGATGCATTCCTGTTTAAAGAGGCTTTTTTTTTTTGCTATTTTTATTTACTGGATGACTTCATAGCGCGAAGTGAGTCGCTCACAATCTGTCAAACGCACGCAAAAAAAAAAAAAAAGCTTTTGACACGACGTGCAGAATTTGAACGCAGGGTGCGATAAGACAAGTCTGCGTGCGGTGACTTTTGAGTTCAACTCCAGGGACAATTGGCTGAGGGGTTGGAACAAAACAAGCCTGAAAGCAGTCGCGAGATGGGCAGGGGACAAAAAAAAAAAAAAAACTGAATCAAGACGTGAGGGACTGCACAATGAGAGAGCCTTGACATAAACTGTGAGGCAAATGGGGCCTACCAGACGAGAGGCTAAACACATGCACTGGCACCGCTACAGACACCCACAGGCAAATCCGTGGCCCGCTGCCAAAACTGAAAATGAACTCGGTCACCTCGCTCTCTCACTCAGGCTTTTCTTCCCCCCTCCCGCCCTCTGTGCTTTCGTCTAGTGCACAAAGTGGAGCGGGCCTGAGCCTTTTCGCAGCGCGGCCCAATATTTCATCCTCTTACTCGCCCCACTCGCTCACTCACCCACCCTCCCCTCCCCTCCCCCGCCCGCCCGCCCGCCCGCCCGCCCGCCCCTCTCCATTTTAGGAATGGCCGTGGAAATACGAGCGGCAGACGCACACATGCTCCTCGCCGTCTGCCAAGGGGAGGGAGACACCGACTTCAAACAACAATCTGAAGGCATGTTTCCACTACGACGCCCGTAAATTGCCACCTTGAAAAAAAAATCACGCACGGTTGCTGCGGCCGGGCAGCCATTTTCACGAGCTCTCGTCCGCTGGCGAATTTCCTGGAATGCGGCGTTTTCGCTTGGTTCGTTTTTTTGCATGGGCAGCACCCGAAACTCCCGCGAGACACGCCGGTAATCACGCAAGGCCGCGTAAAGCGCACGAGCCGAGTCGGTGCGTTGCTTTCGATCGTACAGTTTATCGCAGTGACAACGGTGGAATCCAGTCTTCCAGGTATTTTCTTTAGCGTCTTTTCACAACTTTTTTTCAAGGGGAAATTTTCATTTGCCTGTGAATTACCTGCATTTTTGCTGAAAATTTGAAAAAGGCGAAAAGTAGTTTTTGTTTGTTTGTTTTTTTAGATTCCGGTTGTATCAAAGCAAAGTCTAGTTTGCCTCGGCAGCGTCAGTTCTTAGAGAAATGCACAACAGCTTCTGACCAAAGACGAAGACAAAGCACTCAGCGGAGTGGTTGCAAAGGTTTAATTGTAAATAAAAAAGAAAAAGAGCAAAACACTTGCACTAAGGCGGTTTTGCATTGCACACCCAATTCCACCGAATGCAAGTGGTGCAAGAAGCAGATTTTTGCTCAAACAGTAAAAGAGCGTTTACAGCTAGTTTTCTCACCGAATCGTGATTATTATTCATTCAGATTCTGATGACTGATGAAGACGGAAGACTTGATGTGGGAGTAAAACCCAAAGTCTATGAAGCAGTTCAGTGGAAGTGCTGAGCTCACTGGGGGTGGGGGGTGGGGGGTGCTGCGAGGACCAGCAACATCGGAATGTGGCGCCCTGTCAGCTCTCATAAGGATTTATCTCCCGGGGCCTCATTACCAAAAGGCCCAAAACATGGAGGCTTTTGCTAGTTGACCCGTTCACTTGGTCCGGACTGCACATAAACACCATCCATTCATTGACCCCTCATCTCAGCTTACATAATAATTAAAAAGAGATTGTTAATGATGTTGTGAGTTTGGAGATAAAGTGTTGATTTTGTCGCACTAAAAAGTGCAGATCCCTCTTATTGTCTTGTATAAAAAAAAAATTTAAAAAAAACATACTCCACTATTTATTGGGTGAATTTCTAAACATACTGCAGATAAATGGGTCAGGAGAGTTAACACAGATGACGAACCACAGAGAGAAGGCGGCGCGTATCAACCCACACAAGCCACTGTGTAAAAGCTGTTGTAAAGGAACGCAAACGAAGGGTGGGAATAGCAGCAACTCAGCGATGCACCTCTGAGACCGGCACCACTGACACAATTCAACGTTCCGTTTCATATTTTAAAATACACTGGAACATCTTCATGTTTCACCGCCAGCCTGAAGACGCATGCGTTACAGGGTGAGGAACAACACAAAACCTGTCACGAGGGTGTTCAGATTTCTGCCGTTACACGCCTGTCATGCATGTCACGGTGTCAATTACTGTAGTTACTGGCGATAAGCCTGTCTGCATGCCCACAAATTGATTGCCGCAGGCGGTTAGCAAACATTTGAAAGTGTGTGTTTGGGACAACTGCATTTGAAGGTCCATATATGGCTTGATTTATGATTTTGAAATTGGGAAAAGCTTAATATACTTCCCATAAATACATTCATAAAAGTGTATAATTGCACTACGATAAAAGTAATTTGGTTTTCCTACCCTTAGAACGGTTCTGTATGTGAATATACATATCCCAAGGATCTTACTCCTAGTTAGCTGCCATCTTGTCATGTTTCTAAGGAAGCCTGGTGTGGACAATCCAGCTGCCTGACAGCGCATTTTGTATTTCAGGTGAACACTCATACCCTCAAATAAACCAACGAAGTAGAAGGTATTGAGGTATCCAACTTTGGAGCGCCGGCCACTGTAGTTCACTGGCAAGGGAGGGTGAGGGGGAGTGAAAGACGCTGCAATCTGAAATGTAACCACTTGATGTCGCCGTTTCTTCTTCAAAATATTACACACATATGCATACATTTTGGGTTAGCAGGATGCCAATTTCATGCCTGTCACACATATATACAATATAAGAATGGTACAGGGCAGCAGATAATTGTGTATTATACAGATGATTTTAGATTTACACTACTGTACTAATTATTTAACAATATTAAGTGAATTACCGATTTTATGTTGTAGTTTGATAGTGAGAATTATATCCAGGAGGGTCACAACCCCGTCCGCCTACACAATCCTCATCACAGCCAACGATTTGGGAGGCTCCAAGGAAGCAGAGGACATACGACAGAACCTCAAATGAGGCCGAGAGATTTGAAAGGGGGCTGTTACAGAGTTGTCCTTATTTATTATTATCCTTAGTTGACCTAAGTAATGCTCAAAGCATGCACGAACAATGCTCACAATACTTAATCCATATGCACACTCATTTTGCAAAGTTGTTATAGTTCTTCTTTCCTCCCCCCATTTCCTGTTATTTTAGTTGTATGTGAGTTTGTGCGCGTACGCGTGTCTACGTTCCAGGATAGGTTCCAAGTGACTTGTTCGACATCTGTTGATGTTTACAAATCATTTTTTACCTCCGCCAAGGAGCTTATGTTTTTGCCAGCGTTATTTTGTTGTCTGTGTGTGTGCAAAAAAAGTTATAAAGGAAATTCTGATGATGATGTTCACGGAGTACATCCAAATACTTAAAGTTTAAGTTCATGGGTTCTTATGATTCTTTTTTCCCGACAATTCCAACTTCTATCAACTTTGGTATTGAGGAATTTTAGTATTTAGTATCAACTACTGATTTTTTGGAACCAGATTCAGACATCCCTAGTGTAAAGGTACATAAATAAAATTAATACGACACTTTAAAAGTGCTTGTGAATGTGTCTTTCCTTGAAATACTGTATGTCGACTCTGTGTGTCTGTGTTTGTGTGTGTTGGTGGAGGCAGACATAAATGGTTGCAGATAGTAAACCTAGTGCTTGTGTGCCAGCTATTGAGTCAGCTGTTGGCAGGCAGGTCGCAAACTGTAGCTCAAAATCAGGGAACATCCTCATTGCTGCTCTCGTCTAAACCCGATAGCACAATTTACCATTAGCCATTGAAAAATAGGACACAAGTATGAACACGACTCTGATTGCTCATCCTGCAACAAATCCATGCATGCGCCAAGAGAATGTATCAATTCTTGCAAAGTGGACTGCTATATCTATCTGGAGAATAGAGTCAATTTCCCTTATTAAAACATTACGTAGAGAGAAAAAAAACAAACTATTTTTCAGTTTCGGCAGCCCAGCTTTTTTTCAATGAGTTTTTCAAATAAAGTTGTCTTTTGTCACATTGTCAAATTACATGGAACAAATCAACTGGGACCTAAGAGAGTGAGTCTCTGGATACTGAAAAACTTTGCAACATCACTGCAGCTTTGATTCATTACACATTTTGTGAAGCCGCTGCAACCACGGCAGAACATAATCTTCAAGCTGAGAAAGAACATTTTCAAAGTTCACAGCTTGAAACCGCTCTATGTGGCAAGTGTTTGGCAAAGAGGACTTGAAGCACACAGAGCAAGAGGCAGAGAAGGAGAGACAATCCCAGGCTGTTGGCAAGGACCAGGAATCTGGGCCAGTTCAAGCTGGAGTTAACTAGTGGTGCTGCCGCTTCCCTCGTTTGGCAACGGAAACTGAAATTTAGTCCATGTGCTGTTGGGACTTTCAATGGTGGCGTTTCCCTCTGAAGATACTGAAACTGCACTGTGGTCAATGTGACGTCCTAGCTTGGAGGCCCATATTAGAGATGCACTCTAGCCCACTTATTACGAACAAGAATGAGATCATTTTTAATAAATAGGATAAATCTTACACACACTTGTAGTGGGAATGAAGAGAAGAGATAAAGACAAAGAAGCTGTAGGAGAAACCCGATCTCTCCCCTGTTTGGCTGAGTATATCGTATGGACTGTACGGATGTAGACATCAAATAAACAGCATGCAATTAATGTACAGTTCCTGTTGCTGCTGCTGCAGCTGAGCTTGTTTTCTGCGTCTATTTGGGGAATGAAAATGAGTAACAATGAACCAAATTAATTTTGCTTCTAATTAAAAAAAAGAAATCTGCCAGTGGGGACGGTGGCCACGGATGGCCATGCCAAACCCCGTCCAAAGATGCCAATTTAAAAATAGCCACCCATTTTACTACAAGGATGACCCAATTTTAATAAACCTTCATCTTTCTAGTGACAAAGCAGTCCTTTACCAGGCAGAGAGCAGCAATTATCTCCCTACACCGAAGCTTAGCAACACGTAGATTTTACAAATAGTATGTCTGAAGCCATGGGAGTTCCACGCAATGAACTGTACACCTTAAGTCATAATAAAGGGAAGAGGTGAAAAAGACTGAAAAGAGACATTGTCTGGATTATCTTACGCTGTTACTTGAGACAGACTGAGAAGGAAGAGTTGTCACATGAAATGCTTGTCTCAGTACTTCACTGAGTTGAGCAAATCCAAAGTTGTGCAAAGTGACGCCTGAACACTAACATTTTTTTAGCTAACTAAGGTCCTGTCCGCACGGGAAAGTTTTTTGGTGGAAACGGTAAAGTATTTAACTGTTACGGCGTTCCGTCCATACGGCAACGGCGTTTTGGGTCCACCCCTCCACCCCCCCAAACGGTATTTTTTGAAAACGGGTCCCAGAGTGGGAAAATCTGACAACGCCGTTTCGTCGTTGTCGCATCGTTGCCGTCTGGACAGTGAAAATGGCTTTTCCTTGTAAAACGATGATGTCATCGCACCGTCACTGTCATGTGACCGGAAAAAAACAAGGCATGCAGCGGCACAAACAACAACGATAGCGGCGAGCAAAGTTGTCTTTGTATCGCAGGCGCTTCAAGATTTGTTGGCAATATTACTACACAACCTCACAAAACCTCAGACTCACTTTTTTTCCCCGCTACTCGCCGTTTTTGTTTTCTGTGTGTTTAGTGTGTAGCGGAAACTCCCTCTTTCTAAATCGTGGGTCCGGTGACTGTGTCAGGCGTCTGTTAACAGCGCCACGTTTCGGTGTGGCATACGCATTACATCGTTTTCA
The DNA here is from genome assembly GCF_046127955.1 of Nelusetta ayraudi. Taxonomy (NCBI): domain Eukaryota; kingdom Metazoa; phylum Chordata; class Actinopteri; order Tetraodontiformes; family Monacanthidae; genus Nelusetta; species Nelusetta ayraudi. Next base: position 4,589,530 of record NW_027466142.1, read on the forward strand.
CCCACCGTTCCGTTTCCACCTGCCAGCGTGTGGACGTGACTTTTTTCCACCCCCAGAAGAAAAAAAGAAAAAAAAAAAAGTAACGTTCCCGTGTGGACAGCAGGGCCTTATTAGTCTGCTGCAGGTGATAACTGATGATTAAACCAAGACATTTAAAAAACATCATTAAAACAAATGAGGGACAACGTATCCCATTTAAAGTTGGCCACAATTTACCGACTGATCTTAATGCTGTAGCTGGAACACAACTAACACTTTCACATGTTTTCTCGCATGTCAATGAATATATAAATGCATGACATATGCGCGGCATCAGCCTGATTTGAATACGTTTCCTGAAAACTGTGAGGTGCGAAAGGGGAATGCAAAGCCCACACAATGAATGAAAAAACAAACACAGGCAAGGATGCAGTAATCTGTGTCTGGAATCAGTAACATGTTCATGCAGCCAGAAGGCTCACCTTGCCAGCACCAGACGTAAAGCTCACTTTTCACACAGGAGTGTGACAAACAAGTTAATACAGCCAAAGCCGAGCACTTCTTATGACTTGCATCCCACGCAGAGCAAATATAAAAATCTATATAACATATAAATAATAAATCACTGTAATAATATATAATTAATATAGTAATAATCATCAGACTTGCCAATGTTTTCCCAACTCAGACTGTCCAATGCTGGAGCGCCTCAGCAAAGCCACTGCTGCTTGCTTGCTTGCTTGCTCGATATGTTCTCTTTTTCAGACCATTCCGAGTGTGAAAGCCCCAAGCAGATCAGCAGTTTGGGAACTAGTCAGACCAGCCCTTACGACACCAATGACCTCAGAGCCACTAAAATCCCCCTCCCCCAACCACTCTGACGCTCTGGAAGTCCTGTGTGTTGTCTTGACCATATCTCCCGAGTTTATATGCGCTGGATAGCCGTCATGTGATGGACTGATTAGATATCTTGTTGTTTACGTAGATAAAGTACCCAGTTTACCGAGTGTATACTTTGACGGGGACTTGAGCATGAGTCACACTGAGCGCAACATCTACTGAGGATCTCATGATCTGCTTCTGTGATAAGCACACCACGTTTCCCAGTAACGCAAGCGAAGAAAGCCCGAAGTCACAATTACTGAGGACTTTCTTGCTTTCTCTACAGAAGCCGGCTGTAAGGAAAGCCATTGTGGTGCTTCAAATCAAGTGGCTGCATCGTCTCGTCAGTGTCCGAATAATCCATATTTTTGGAATGCCAAGTCCACTTTACCTAAAGCGAGCGGGAAGAAAAAGGGCACACTCCAGAAGCCTGGAATGAGAGAGAAGCTGGGCTTCCCCAGTAACTCTGGTGTCTGATGTCACTACTTTGATGCTACATTCAAACAGCAGCTCCTTCATGTGACAGTCCAAGATTATAAACAGGAAACGCACATCAACGATTCATCAATTTTCTGGATAAATCCGTGAATAATAAGCAAAAAAAAAAAACAAGCCAAGTGGTCAGATGATTGCTTAACCACCGCTAAATGCGCAGGGACGACACTATGGCCGACATGCTACAATAGCGCCGCTGTCCTGTCACCAAGCGGGAGGTCCAAACTTTACAAATCCCTCTTCGTTCTCCGTTGGCTCCGTTCTGGCAGACCACCTGACGTCGCGGCTCCCTCCATTGCCGAGTGGCAGAAAATAAAAACTGAGCAGTGCGCTTGTCTTTTGAGCTGACCCACTTCCTCGCTGCCACTTAATTATTCAACAGCCTCGAAAATGTTCCTTCTGTATGGCCGCGTGCAACCCCAGCGCTGCCGTTTGCCCCTTGTGACAGCAGCCTCGCAGCGCTTCGCTTTATGCATGAGGGGCTCCGAATGCCCGCACGCCGCCCGTGTACTGTACGCGCACACACACACACACACACACACACACACACACACACACACACACACACACACACACACACACACACACACACACACACACACACACACACACACACACACACACACACACACACACACACACACACACCTAGGTTTCAGACACCGGATTACGAAACCCGATCAGAGTAGCTCACTGGGGGGGAAATCCCAAACACAGCAAAACAGAAAGGCGTAAAGACGCACGAGCGGCCCGATGTTTCGAATGAGCCGCAGCCTTGTAATCACGCTCCACTTAGAACTTCATACCTTTCAACGCCACCCGCGGCTCGCCTTTCCGCCACGAGATCGTCAAACCCCCCGCTGCGCCCCTGCCCCGACCCCAGGGGGTGTGCGTCCTCGCCAACACGCTCTCCAGAATGTGGAAAACAAACTAAGCTGCGCACACATTCCTATCGGTGATGCCGGGCTAATCACAGAGATAAATATAACGGCGGCCCGCAGCTGTAGCCTACACACAAACGGGAGTAATGTTCCGTCATCTGTTGCGTAACGGAGTCGAGTAAATAACGGATGCGCAGGGCCGGTGGTAATCTCCGCTAATCCACTGTCTGCCTCTCTTTGATCACGTTAAAAGGAGGGCGACTTGTGACTTGAAACGCCGTTTCGTGGCAGGGGGAAGCACCTTGCCAGTGATAAACGGCCTCGACTTTGGAGTGATTTCCAACGTCATGAAAGAAGGAGAGAGAGTATAAAGCAAAGGGCTTGTAAACAAGGTTTGTTTCTGCATGTTGAATCAGCGAGAGTGGGTTGCAGACTTCCTAGTAGCTCATGAAACAGGATCCTCCAGAGACTTTTTATTACATAAGAACAGATTTTTTATTTAAGATTCAAGAATAAATATAATCTGAAATGTAAACAAACACTTTGATTACGTCTCTGCGCCTCAAGAAGTTACAATTGAAGGAAAGACGAGCAACCATTCGGTATTCGTTTGTTTTTGTTAAATTCCATTAAGCTATCCGTTGGAGAAAAAAAAAACAACAACAACCAAAGTGGTTAGTCTAGCCCGCCTTACCCAAACACGCCAAAAGTGTGGCTACTCTAATCTGTCATTCCTAAAACTGCATATTTGCTGTCGTCAGAGAACATGTACCACAGTTGTCAGTGGATTATTAGCAGTAATTAGCGGGTAATATGTGACATTTATCATAGACCTTTAAGGTTACAATATGACAAAGAATAAGTCCTGTTTTTAAGTGACTGAACATAGGTTGTATTTTAAGTTTCACTTATTTCAAGATAGAAAATGTAGAAGTCACCATAATTGATGCAGCCAATACACTTACTGTCCACAACCCAAATAATGCCCTAACCAAGGGTGCAATGGTTCCTACCTTTGATATAGAATGTCTGTGTCATCTTACATTTTGTTATGATTTTAATCACCTCTTGCACAGGCACACTGTAAAATGCAGAACTGGACTTTAACATTACACCTGCAGAGTACAACCCTTCACTGTCTCTCTTTCTCGATTGAAAAAAGATGAGAAATGAATAAATATAAAGTGGGTAAAACATCCCTAACCATCAACATTGATCTGAATTTTCCAAGGCCGATGATTAATCAACACTGTTGCCATTGACATTTTGCTGCTTGTGTGAACAAGTTGTTTCAAGACTTGGAGAAATGACAGATAGATGTGTGAAAAGACCTTCAGAATGAAAAAGATGACAGGCCCAGGGATGAAAGCATAAAAAAAAACCTTTGAACTGAAACGTTTTTTCAGGCCATATATTCCCAACCACAATATGTCACAAGACACTTTGAGAACGTCTCCATTTTCTTTTACTGTGGAGTTCTCTTTTTTTTTTTTTTTTTTTTTTTTTCAAAAAAGGTGTTTGTACCTACATTTACTTGCCCTAATAGCCCCACTGTACTAAAACGCAGCACTAATATAACCTACACTAATTTAATATTCAAGACCATTATCATTTTAAAGAGAGGGGATTTTCAACAAATTTCCATTCATTGTCATGTAATATTGATGTTTTCAATTTTTTTCCCCCCAATGTTTACTTCAATATTTTCCCCATTTCTTACATCCAATAAAAAACTGCTTTCATTAAAAGTGAGTCTGTCTTCGCTGAACAAGTGGTAGGAGGTGTGTTCATGAATGCTGACAGCCTGGAGGGCAGCCTCTGGTCTTTAGCAACTCACTCTACCAGCTCGATTAGTGGCTGAGATATTAATGGCGGCAGGTCACGCTCTGCAACAAACCCATATGCGCGTATATGGTGGTTGCACAAATGTAGCTGCCGGTGCCTCGGTTGCAGTCGCTGTTGCACGGGCAAAGAGGAGGAGGGTTACCAAGTTCAGCCACTTCAAAGGGTGGTTTAGAATTTTGGTTGTAGGTCCTCATTTACAGGTTAGCTAGTGTGCCGTTTATCGGTGGAGACTGTTGCAAACATATTTCATCCAGCCCTTCTAGTTCAGCGTAGTTCGCTGGCACCAGGCTAGCGCAAGGGAACGGTTTGTGCAGGCCTGCCAATGAAAACACTCCTGGCCACTCTGCAGTGCACCAGAGGCAAATAAATTATAACGGCGGACTATCGATGTAAATGTCTGTGCTGACAGAGTAATGTTTGAAATAAAACTACCCTGGCTTTGCATCTCGAGCGAATAGTGTGTCAGCAACACTGCAGTTATACTTCCTGAAGTTGGACACGGCTAGCCAGAGCCAAGCAAAATTGCGCTGCTACTGAGGAACAAGTCCGTCAAAAGGTGAGGAGATCACTGCGATGTGAGGGCAGTTTTGTTTCTGATATTATTTGTTGTGAGTTTTGAGACTGGACATTTGCCGTTCTGGGCCCAGCTCAGTTACAAGCTGTCACTGAAATCACAGTTTTTAAGGCTCAGTTAAAAACTCATTTGTTTATACATAGCCACAGACTGGACTGCTGCTTATTCGTTTTACATTTGTTTTTTAATTGTTTCACTAATTTTGCATTTTATTATCATTTTATAATTACGCATTTGCGGTAATTTGGTGTTTTAACTATGTTTTACTAATATTACTTTTATTATGTTTTTCTCTGAAAGCACCATGTGCACCGTTTGGCTGTTGTAAGGTGCTATACAAATAAAATTTGATTGATTGATTCTAAAATTCAAAAAAATTCCAAAAGTCCAAAATTCATTCCCTCTTACAACGCACTCAACAAACTCATTTACATGTGCGCACTGACAAATAAATCCCTCCATTAGAGATTCAAATAGTGAACCACTTGATATCTAGTTTCACCTGCACAACTGCTTCACTACCTGAACCACTGTGACAACATGCGCATTCATAAAACAAGGCTCACGCTGCCAGGGCCTGCTGCAATAAGACTCGCATGTGCATCCTTTGTCTCGCTGCGTCTTATTTGTCCAGAAACGTTTTGCGCGGCACGAGGAAGCACCAAACAGGTCAAACCCTTCGGTCTGAAGCTGCGCAATGACTGGAACTAAGGCGGCCGGGTGTCGACTTCAATGGCACTTTACATATGACTCATGTGAAGCGGTCAAACAACTCAGCTGTGCTCGATCATAATCTTTGGCCACAATCAGCGGAGGAAGCGGCTGCAGATGCAGTCGACTTGCGAGTGAAGGCAAAGCTACGCAGCTGCCGTTGCTCATTCAAAGAGGGAGAACAGAGGTGGCAAGAAGGAATGCCTAGGAGGCAGTTTCACGGTGACTAGCTCGCATTTCCCTCGCTGGTCTCTCCGGGCCACCGTCAGAAAAAGTACACCTACACATGCCAAAGCACTGTTTTCCACCATAATTACTGTTTTCATCTCCAGCAATTGCAGTAATTCTGGGCTCATAAGCAGTGCGGATTGCATACTCACGATCAATAGGTGTTAATGGGCGCTGTTATATTGACGCTCTGCCACAGCAAAATGGAAGCCACCACTTACTGTACTTATTTCAACGCTGCAATGGATATTGAGCAAATGAAGATGTGCACTGTCTGTGCAAACGCGGGCATCACACACATATACAATTAACATGCTCAGTTTTCAAATATTCAAATCGGGTTTTTAATAGTTTGAATGTCAGAAAGGCGGCATGTGGGACTTCCTGCTGTGAGGCAACAGTGCTGATGACTGCAGCACTGTGTCACCCTGAAATGACAAATAACTTTGTGAATTTTCCCCCCGTCATTCCAAACATGTGAGGCATGAAATGGCTGTCGGTAATCGTACATGCCTGTACCTCTGACTCAGTGACGCAGCCGCCCGAGATGAAGTGCTTGTTATTTTTTCCAAAACCAGTTTTGGAAATTAAATGGGATCTCCGCTTTGCATAACGCCGTTGTTATAAAGGAACCGCAAATTCTGACTAATTAACAAGCTTTTTAGAAATCACCTGTGGGCAAGGTTTTTTGAGTTTGTTTGTTTTTTGGAGGCTACGCAATTGTGATCTGAAAGCAAAACATGTGACTTATGATGATTTATAACAAATTTTCCCCTCCGAAAAAAGAACAGAAATGAACCTGCTCCGAATGCTACGCTTCCAAGTTTCATAACGCCCCAGCTTCTGAACATGAGGAGGAATTAAACAAGCAGTGAAGCAGTCTCCCTGAGGCACCCTACTGAGCACGGGATTATCTCTGCCCCCATTATCCTATACGAAACGGGAGATATCGCCTCACTCTCCTTTAACTCTTTAGAATCTTGTCTACTAAAGCTCTGAATGCTAAGAATTCAAGTTGGTAAAATGACAATATGACGGATTACTGCCACTAAGGCCGCTTGAGGCTCTCTGAGCAGAAACTAACTTTCCCTCACATGAAATCAGTCGGAACTTTTTGAACCATTTAAATCCTTCTTTGCATATCTGTCACATGCCTGCACATGGGGAAAGTTGTCTATATATCGTCAAACAGATTTGAACGGTTCAAACATAAGAAATCAAGGAAGATGTTTATATGTTTATCTTAGCACCCCGGAAGGTGAGATGACTCTGATTCACAATACAGCCTTTGAAAGAATACATGTCCTAATTCAGGACAGGAAACATGCGTGACACCAAGCACCGGCTGACCAGCTAGAAACCAAATGGGACACTGTCGGCAAAGGCAATTGATCAAACTTGCAGTAGAGCTCCTCCAACCAAACAGTTATTTCTGTATCTTGTATTTATGTGTCTTACACGGTGACCACCAGCCCATGGGAGTCTAAAATTGTAAGCAGAGGTCTCCAATAGTGAAATAATGCCAAAGCACCTTTAGTGTTATTCAGCCAGAAAAAGTGATTCTTGTCAGTAAATAGTCTGCGACATAGTTGAGAATTAAGTTCATAATAGTGGCATATTCTCCTCAAGCCTATGTAGAGAATTTATAGAAGAGAACAAATACAGACTTCCATTTGTCTGGTGGCCAGAAATACTTCAATTCAAATCATTTTAAATAAAATTGCTCAAAGTAGGAGCAGATTTTTGTAGTCCACCAAATTGAAATGAATGACTAATAATATTACACAAACACAATATAGATATGAGGTGTGGCAAGATTCTGTTCTTTACCACTTCAGCTAAAACATTTCCTGCTGAGATTGCTGCGAAAAGACAAACAGGAATGATTGTGCGCAAAACACGCAGCGCGTACATTTGCTAAAAATGTCTAAGCAACAGGTCCAAGCAGAACAGCAACTACAGATTAGATTAATCATCATAAATACAGTCAGCCCAGTGGTGTATAAACACATCAAGGAAAGAAAAACTTGCATAAATATTTCATTTGTACTAGTACTCCTATTCATATTGATACTTGTAGGGGCCAAAGGTAAATTGTATTCATCTCCGATGCCTGAATAGATTTGGTATTTGGTATTGAAATAAAGTTTTTCTTTTCCTGATGTGTGGATATATTATTTTTGGCTGACTGTACATTTCATCCTTTCAACCAAAGACTCAGTTTTTAAAAAATATTCAAGATCGACTCTACTATCGTAATAAAAACTGAAGCAGGATGCATATCGTGACAAACGGCAAAGATGAATGATTTCGTTTATATATATATATATATATATATATATATATATATATATATATATATATATATATACATATACACACACACACACACACACACACACACACACACACACACACACACAATTGTTAACCATTAATTAGATACTATTTACTTTTCCTAATCCACTTCTGCCCTAAATCCCTGAGGAACACATTTAGTAACAGATTCTCAGTCTCTCACTACGCCTTACTTTGTGACTACCTGTGGGTCTGTCTTGACTCAGTGTAGCTTGTCATTATGAGGAGGAAAATGGGCACATGCATTCAGTGGAAAACAACACGTTTGCCTGAGTCAGAGTTGAGATCCTGTCACCTTTACTCACACTGGCTACGGGACAATAGATTGAAGATTGAAATAGGCACTTAAAAAATGCTACAAGGGTGAATTGAAACGTGAATTTACGTAAAGTCGCAAGCAGAAGTTGACAGTTTAGGGGTTTACAGCTTTGCTTTGTTCTTTACCATCAACGCAAATGACTCCTCTGTTTCAATGCCCACCTCACTCGAGGGTTCTTTTTCCATTTCATTTGACAAGAGAGACCTAAGATCCTCTACTCAACTCCGACATCAACTGTCTCCTTTAACAACAACAACAACAACAACTGCTTTACGGTCAACGCTGAACAAAGCGGGAATTCTTCGCAAGAAACTCATTTAACGTTAATCCTTAAACGAATTTTAAGCGTTGACATTAATGTCAAAAACAATATAAAGACAGTTGCACAGAGGGCAACGTTTGAGATTTTTCGACAATCTGAGAGAACACGCAATAACCCCAACTCAAGCCCCGTCCCCATAGACGTCTGTCAGAGAACAACGTCAACCTGTTTATGTAATAAATAGTTACTCGCTGTTTTGACAGCAAAGTTAACCCTTTGCACGTTGACATACATTATCAGTAGCCGCAGCCCACGTATTAACCGTTGCGTAAAACTATTGTTTACAAACGCAAAACAAGTGCACGGTAAACTGTCACACCAGGAAACTTAGCTAAATAAAACGATACTTTTAGCGCATAGCGGGAAGTTCGCAATATGCCGCAAATAACAATATTAGTATTTCTAAAGAATTAACATAGAACCAGGACACAGTGGGGCAAAAAGGTTGAAGTAGAGTGTCGTTCGCTGTTCGGCCCTGCTGACAGCTAGCTAGCTTACAAAGCCTGAGCCCGCTAGCTAAGCTACATTAGCTTAGCCATGTAGCACGTGTTTCTGATTTAAATGATAATTAACGAGCTAACGATAGGCAGTCAACTGGGAGTACGGTAGAAATGCGGGGGATCTGTTTACGGAACAGCTCTGTACCAGCAACCACATATCCTACGAACCGCGAAGTCACAATGCAACGACAGCAGCAAAAAGGTCAGTAGTGTTGTGTGTCTCTTCCAAAGAATAGCCGGATCCCGTTGTCCAACAGCAGCACGGGCAAACCCTTCCAAACCAACGGAGAGCCAGCAGGCAGAGCTAACTAACCTTAGCTGCGGAGCAACGGAGAGCATTCGCTGGGGTTATATCATGCAGTAGCCAAGTCCAGATCCTCGTCAACGTCGATCCGTAGTCGGTTTAAAAAAAAAAAAAAGCCTTCGGGCTTCGGCAGAGTGTCTCGTCCCTGCTTTAATCCAAATCAAGCGGTTTTTCTGAACTCATTTGTTCCGCTGGCGGCTCTCGGCTATGTCGTAGCCGTTCCAGCACTACACGGTGGTCCAGCTCTGCTCCCTAAGCCGTTCCCGTTGCTGCTGCTGCTGCTGCTGCGGAGACCATAGCGGGCTGAACCTCCTCCTCCCACCCCCCCTGCATCGTCTTCCGTGCTCCTCCTCTTTACTCGACGACTGCACTTTTCTCAAGCACACAACAAGTATGCTGATGTTGTGTCAAAATCGGTGATCGTCATCAAGCGCACACTAAAAGAAATACACACCTGGGAAGCAACTACTGCTGCTCACAGTAGCGCGTTCCCTCGGGCTTTGTGTCGCTCTGTAATTTATTGGTTTATCTGCACCCGGATGCTTTAAAATACAATTGTACTGGATTTTACTGTTTCAAATCGAATTGTCCTGGGATCTAAGAGTGTGAACTTTATTTTCCACGAACCCGTAAATATTTCTGTGCATTTGATTATTTTTGTGTTGTGCTTATGAACCTAATAAACATATTTTGTATTTTTGATGGCGATGATGTGTTGGGGTGTGGGTCTTGCATTTTATTTTTCTAACTTAATAAAAAATTGGATATTGGGACAAGGGGTGTTCATTGGTAGTATCCATAAATCTAGTTTGCACATATTTTTGGTGCGTTGTCAATAACTTGCCAGAGATTGTCTCCTTTCATGGGGACAAAACCCAGAGTATTCTTTTCCCCCTCCCTCCCACCCTGTCTGAGGTTCCAAAAAGGGGTCAGCGAAAGCGTTGACATTCCAGGAAGTCTACATCTGAGCTGCCCGATGCCCGTGGAGAAGTACAAGCTGTGAATACAGTGCCTCAACATTGAAGGATAGTTTTTTTGGTAGATCAAAACACACCACGCTGTTAATGACTCGTCCGAAGCCGTGCCCTCTTAGTGGGCTCCGACCTCTCCGGTCACCTTCACAGCCACGCAATCTTTGTCGGGAGGGAAAAAATAAAAAACACCACCCACACTGCAGCTTTTCAACAACAAAAGAGGTTTTGTTTAACCGAATTCAAATCAGCCGGTGGAGATTGAAAAGAAAAGAAGCACGCTGCCACACAATCTTTGACTTTGACAGGTCGAGGTAATTAGTTTTTCTGATTGTCTCGCTTTGTTTAAGGTTTGATTTGGTTGATAGATGGAGTGCGATTAAATGTGGATAGTACGCTGGTAATCTGGTGACATTACCAAAGAGCTATGGCACACTTGAGGCTGGGTCTATCGTGACCTAAATTTCAGCAGCAGCCGCTGCTCTGATGTCAGATGGGATTGTTTTTCTTGCCCGTGTTTTTCTTTCTGCTCTGTGGTTTGGGAGACCCCATCTAATCAGTATAATCACTGTATCCTCATTCAGCCGTCGCAGAAAGGGGGAACTGTTTATTTCAGCCGGGCTCTCCGAATCCCCACGCACATCAGGGATAATCCATCCCGTCTCCAAGACGCCCAATTTGTCGGCTCGCGGGCAAAGCACAAGTGTTTCTCACTTGCCAGTTTTGATGTCAACCACTGCGTTTTATCTGCATTTGAGATCCCTCACAGAGAGAGTGTGTGAGAGAGAGAGAGCAAGCTTCTGGCAAAGCCCACATGGACAGATTCTTGGGGTCTATCAAATGTCGCAGACAGCAAACGCTTAATATCGGCACGAGGGAGGCGTTTGACGATGGCTGTCATAATTTCGCAGCCTGTGTTTGGGGAAGACACCAAACGTGTCTCCTCCACGTTTTATTAAAAGCTAACTGATCCTCGATACCGGCATCACAAAGAAACAGCGCAGCAGCAAAGCAGACTTCAGAGATTTCGAGGGCCATCAGCTGATAAATGCACCGCAGACAGTCTCTACAACTCGGAAATAAAAGATGAAGAAAAAAGAACTCAGAGAGGAAGCTGGCGGCAGAGGAGGAATCCTCGCCAAAACAGAAGATGAGCTGGCATGGAGGATAATAGTAAAGTAGGAATAATACTACTAATAATAATAAAGGCATAATTATGACACAATGCCACAGCTTTTTAGTGGTGAGGTTTTGGGGAAATGTTTTTTTCTTTTTTTAAGACTGAGTTGGATCCAAATGTGCTTCACAGTTGATCTTCTTATCATCCCGGCGAGCATTTGAGCCTAACTGTGCAGAATGAGGACCGTGCCAAGTTTGAGAGACACTATTGGGCGCTATTTTGCCAATTGCTGCTGCCAGAAGTGACCATTTTCCAGCTGCTCACTTTTAGAGTCAGATTTTTAGAGACAGCCTTTCTGGCATTATTTCAAAAACAAGAAACACTGTGGAAGTCAAAATGAAATACTTCATAGCCGTCAGGCCAACTCATTAGATTAGGGCACACATATCACATACAGAGCTTAGACTTCTTAAATTTTGGAACACACATTATTATGCATTTGTATGCATGTTTGGAAGCTATAAAACAGGCTAATTGACGTCAGAACTGCTAATTTAAGTTTGAGGTGCCGAACCATAATAGAACTGTAGGTAGGACTGGAAACTGTTTCCTTTCAATGAAGGGTGATAGATGTTATGTGGCATGCATTGCTTTTTATAACACCAGTATAATTACGTGTCACTTTCCTCCTTGGCGATGATGTATATTTTTAGGTGGGGCATGATTCATTCCGCCGTCGCCAGCATTTATAATTGTCTCTGGCCGACTTGAGTGGAGCAGACTGATGTCTCTCTGCAGGCAGGCCATGAGAGCGACAGCCTGCTTAATCAGGACACTGTTTTTCTCATATCATTCACAAATCATTTCACGAGCAACGACAGCTACTTGCAATCATTGAGGCCTCTGCCAAGATGCCTCCCCCCCCCACCCCGCACTCCACCCTCACCCCACCTCCCTCACTCCTGTCTCCCAGGCCCTCTTTTTCTCCTCCTGCTCCTTTTCTTCCTCCTATCAGCAGCACAAAGACGGCTCTGAAAGGAAAAAATGGCAGCATCACACCGAAGAGCCAAACAACTGCCTGCATTGTTGGAATTCCTGCTCAACTTCCTGAGTATGACCACACCTGGCTGACAGCCAACGCACCCACAAACCTTTTTCCAATTTTCCCCTTTCCTCGCTGTATGAAGATCATATGTACAGTGCTGTTATCATCACATTTTACATATACATTTTATCACTGACATGCAAGCCTTCCAGCCTCAGGATGTTTTTTTTTTTAATTGTATTTATTTACTGTATTTATACACAAATGTGATTTTAACAATGACACATATCACTAAAATTGGTTCAAGATTTGACCACAATGCTTTTGACATGTTTAATCAATCAGACCATCTCCAGACCGCTAAATTATTTCACAAAACAATTTGCTCTGTCCAGTTAAAAATGCATATACTTGCAGCAGCAAATTGGCATCATCAATCCTTTGGCGCTACTGGCTGCCGTGGTCACAACAGACATATTCACACTTGCCCCCATGTCCATGCACACTCGTGCAATAAAGCTGGCAAGGACACAGTATCGCTGGAGCTTAGCTCAGTCAACCATCTGTTAGTTTGCATGGATTCATGCAGCGTCAACTGGAGTGCTCCTTGTATGGACATGTTCAAGCGTGGTTGCCGTGACATTGACGTCTCCTATGAAGCAAATGGAGGGAAAAAATGATTCCTCTCTTTTTCTAATGGATAAAACATGTTTGTGGAGGGTGAGTCACGGCCCGTTCATTCAGGTACCTCTGTATCAAATCCAGGCTCCAGCACTTGAACTGAATTTGATACAGAGGACGTCAAGAATCATTTGTGAAAATATTTCCGTGCAAGTCTGGAAGAGCTTGTAGACAACAGAAAAAACAATTCCTTGCCTTTATTTAAAAGACTTCATCAGCAGTGTGGTTTTAGAAGATTGCTGTTCACCATTCGTCTTCAGATGTTCAGATCTACTTTCATTGCACGATTCCTGCAACTACTGCGGTGGCTTTTTGTTTTCTCTATTCAGTCAAAAAATTCGAGGTTTGGTAAATGTCACAGTGGAAAGAACTCATCAGCCATCAGTTGAACCAGAACAGGAAGTGGTATTGTTCTCCCTGCTATCAGTGTAACAGCTGTGGTAGGCTACTTCAACGATAAGCCAAGAAAACAGCCGAGGCTAAAAAGCAAACTAAAAGATTGAATTTTTGGCAAATTTTGAAATGTGATACTTTTCCATGTAATACTAAAACCAATGGGCAAAGTAAACCCTAGAGAGTGCACAGAGTTATTTTCCATTTCAGGACTCGCGTAAAACAGAGTTGGTACCCTACCAGCTTTTTACACTTGGTTTGTATACTGGCCATGTACCATCTCTCTGTGACTTAGCAGCAATATTAATACACCATTGTCATAGTCACCAGAAGACAAGAGATTAATATGTGACTACAGTAACAGCATTTTAAAGTAGGTCAAGAAATTGAAGACAAGAAAAAATATAAAGAAATTATTATAAGTTGGATAATCAATATCTATTGAAGAGAATTCCCCTTTCTTATGGTGGGAGAATCTTGAAGTCAGTGTCTTGGCATGGTGCAAATATGACTAACAGTGGCTTCACGTGCTTCTCCACTCTTTCCATTTCCTCATTGGGGGAAGTCTGACTAAAGGAGCTTTGAGGTGGTAATATAAGAAAAACAATGAGACCAAAAAAGAAGCACTGTGGTACATAAATGTTCAGGGCCTGAAATATTTGGATTGCCGTTTGAAGCAGGAGGATTTACAGAACAAACATGAATCGAAACCAACGTTTGTCACTGAGCCAGAAATACCAATGTGATGACTCGTTACCTCTTCACAATTGCAATGGGGCAAGTCTGCTAACCACAACATCTCTGTGAAAAGAATACTTTGTCCTGTGGTGCAGATTAGAGCTCCTTTTTCTGCAAGGACATGCCGTGTTCCTTTCTCCCTCTTCACTCAAGGACAAAGCCGGTTTTGGCTGCAGTTTTCTTGCGAAGTGGCTAAGCCATAAGCCCAGAGGTGAACTGCTGCAGCTGCCACTTAGCCAACAGTCGGAATACAACTCTGCTGGAAGTACAGTGCCACATGGACTTGCAAGCCCATATCAGAGGGCCAACTAGTCCTTCAGCACTCCAGAGCGCCGCACGATAAGAAGAAGCCGTCACTCCCTTGGCTGTGTACACCTGCTCTTCCACACAATCTAATCTGAGATTTCTGTGTAGATGTGAAGGGGGGTGTTGTCTTCCAAGAGGGAAAAAAAAAGGCTGAGAGATGGATGGGGCGGGGGTGGGGGGCTGGGGTGGTTGTATCGGTTGCCATAGCACTTTATAAGGGAGGAAGAAGAAGAATAGCAACATTTTCAGTGGGAGGTTTGAGATGGGAGGGGTTCAGATGAGTGCAGAACCCCCATAAATAAAGCTAATGAAATGGCAGTTGAGTCTTGGAGAGAGGTGGAACGGCTAGTTGGGCCTTACCCACCGTCTGATTTATCCTCAGTATCCCTGTGAACACAGCAGGGAGAACCATTACTTCACCTCATCAATAACATCCGACAGACAGCGGGGGAAGGGGATGGGTGGCTGCTCTCCACCCCAGGGACCATCTCAGAAGGTTCCCTCAGTGGATGGGGGAGAGCGCGCCAGGGTGATGGAGTCGTGTGGAGAAAAAGAAAATGTGTCAAGTGGGCGGGGGAGGCGAGGGGGGGGGGTGCGGGGGAAGGCTGCAGTTGCAGGGAGTCGCTCGACGCAGAGCGTGCAAAAATAGTCAGTGCACTGCACAGTGGCAAGCGCACGGTCACGTGCGTGTGTATCCTTCTCGCTGTGGAAATGTGCTCATTTCTGACACGGACACGATGGCTCTGGTGCCATTCTGTGAGTGGGCGTGCAATATTTGGGCCGCAAAAAATTAAGAGACCATGGAAATGGCGGCGACACGGCGGTGCAGTTGTTAGCACCGTCTCCTCTTGGGCCTTCCTGTGTGGAGTTTGCATGTTCTCCATGTGTCTCTCACCGTCCAAAAACATACATGAGAGGCAAATTGGAAACTCTAACATGAGCGTGTGTAGCGAATGGTTGTTTGTCTTCCTATGTGGCCCTGCGATGAACTCGCGTCTTGTCCCAGGCGCCATTGCAGACCCCCGCAGAAGAAGACTAGTATTGAAAATGGATGGAAACATTGAATATTAGCCGTTTTGGCTAATACAAGGCCGTCGCAACTGGGGAGAAAAGGCGGCCAGTAAACTGGAGCAGGTGAGCGGGTCTCCCCGCTTAACGTTACGATGCGCTATAACAGCTCAGCTATTTTGAATGAGGCCAGAGGGCAGAGTGAAAAACGTTGGGGGTGGGGGGGGGGGGCGTTGCAGGAAATAGCTCTTGAATGGAAAACGCAGTAACGGAATAAAAAACAAGCCGTTTGGCGATGACAAAAAAAAAAGACGTTGGAAGTGATTGTTTTTTTTTTTTTCTTCCCCCAACACTAAAAATGAGGTGAAATGTCAGCAGAGCTTTACGAGTCTAGAGGGAGCTGATAAGAGCGCCGCGATAAGCGCCGAGCGCAAGAGCAAAAGACTGTGATTGAAGTGGCGCAATGCATTACACATCATACGCGCTAGCTCCTCGAGCGTGATCTTTCATGCGCCTCCTCACAGTGAAATCACAAGGTAGAGGCAGAGTGTGTGTCAGGGCTGAGTAAGACCCCCCCAGGGGAAGAACTCCTCGGCGGGGATGGCACAGAGGAAGGAGCAAGAAACCATTTTCTATCCCTTCCCATCCGCGAGTGAACTTTTTCTTTTGCTATTTCGTTTTATCTTGCACCAGCCGCTCCGGCGAAGCAAATGTTTGACTTTATTTACAGCTGGCAGAGTCTCGCTCCTTCAAGCCAAGCCGCTACAGCGCACTGAGGGACGTCATCGTGAGCCACGGCGGGGGCGTTCAGAGTTTAGTTCCCCAGTCATCCGTGCTTTTGTACAAACAGGCAGCCTGATTGCATCCCATTAAAAAAAAAAAAATTCAGAGGGAATCTCCAGGCAAGACTCTTACAGTGCAAGGACAACCAGACAGGGATATTTTTTTTTCACAATGTTTCTCCTGCAGCAATAATAAATTGCTAGGGTCCTAGCTGTGTTGTCTCACATAGTGTTATTACGCCGTGCAAATTAAAGATCAAAAGCAGAAAAGTGTCACAGTTAAAAGCCTTGACTGCTTAGCCTTCTGAGGAAGATAAGTAATAAATAGGCTTCCAAATGCAAAAGTGTTTAATTGGAGTCCTGGTAACACACATTACCAACTGAAGGTTCTCTACTACTCTCTTGTTTAATACTATTATTCTCTTTAAGTTGTCTAAATCAGTGTTTTCCAACCACTGTAGGCCCATTTTCCTCCCCTGATCCAGCTTTGTGTGCCCCTAAACACACCCAGATTTCACACTGAATGAGGATGAATAGATTAAGAAACTATATTGACATTATCATGTCGTCATTTTTGGTTGGTGGTGTGTCATGGGGTTATTCTTCAATGTGAAAAATGTGCCGTGGCTCAAAAAAGGTTGAAAAACACTGGTCTAAATCATGCACATGAACTGTCCCTTTGGATCCATGTCATGTGTAGCGAGCCTTTTGCTTTCCGAGAGCAAATGTGAGCAAAGCAGAACTTATCGGTCCATATGCCTCGCGCCAGAATGTATTTCATAATTCCGACCGGAGCCCTGGGATCATTATCCATGCATCCTGCCTCCAGTCACTCTGTGAATGCTAATACTGGCATGCTAATGCTCCGCTGGCTCTGAGCAATCTATGGCACGCTTCGCAACCTCCGTGCAATATAATGAGCTCTCAAAATTAAAAAAAAAATTATAAAAAAAAATGCAATTCTGCATTTGTTGCTGTTTGTATTGCATTTGTCTGTTGTTTGTGTTCCTGAAGGGTGTGAGACATTTTTTTGGTGTCTTTCGTTGGCGTTCAATCGATTCTGTCCCCTGCGGTTTAATAGATTGCACGTTATATAACATGTTGTGCAGTGCGCGTACGCACATCACGCATCATTTGAGGCTCATAGGAAATGTTGTTTCATACGTAGAAGTCAAAACACTTCTTCCCGGGATGATGTTGCACTTGATGGGCGAGTCCTTTAAGGCGGAGGGGAACGTCCTACTCAGCAACTTCTTGGTGTCTGCCTCTGCTGACACCAAGGTCAAATTGTACAAAACCCTCCTCGCCTGGGGGAGGGGCAGGGGGCAGTCCATCAAATGAGCGGCGAACCAAGCGCACATATCCTGGAAAGCGTCGATGCAGGAATACTGGGTCCTCTAGGGGAATGGGGGTGAGGGTGGGGATGGGGCGGGGGGGGCAAAGACGTCGCCCTGTAAGCATCTACTGAGCGTTCGCAGCGCACGTTTCCTCTTCCACCTGACCTGGGCCTCGCGTCCTTGAGCACTGCGGTAACGCAACATGCGACGTGTGACTGCAGTCACAAGTGTTTGTCTCGCCCTTGGTCAGACTCAGAGGCTGCCAGGGCTCACTGCAGGAGCGGCGCAAGAGATTTTTTTTTACGTGGAGCAAAACACCAGGCCTCATTTGAGTGCGGCCAGCACCTTGCTTTCTTTCAGGTGTCGCGCCAAAGGGCGCAAATCGCCATAATGACGCGCATTAAGGAGTGACGGGTGTTTTTGCGGGGCGGCGGGGGGGGGGAAACCTAAATGCGGCGGAGAGAGCTAAGTGGTCACTGCAAGAGAGTAAGCGAAGAATGTAGCCTCCGACTGCCAAAGCCGGTGAGTCACATCCGATCTGAGAGATTCTTGTCAGATGTGGGAGAGTGGGAGGTGTGTGTGGGTTGCAGAAATATGATACATAAGCGCCAATCCAGACTTCAAGCCATTTTCCCTTGAACAGCCTGGGATGAATCCCCTCTACCTCCGAGAAGCCCTCAAGGCTGTGGGCGAAAAAACAAACTGTCGCTTCGCCTCAGGTTTTAAATGCACATTCGCAGCCTCGCTTGAAATAGCTCAATGATAATGGCAAACTGTCCGTGCAGACTACAGCCTCTGGACATCGCAGTGTAACGTGATCGGAGCAGCTATAAGCCCAATGGGAGCGGCTTTGTACTCAATGACCTATGCAGTCATCTTAAATATGTCCTCCTGTTCAAGAAAAAGCACACAAGACAGAAAGACAGAAATATGTCTACACTCTTGTTGTCTTCAGCCTTTGAAAATTGATTTCATGCTGCTGTGTTGTTGCTGTCGGCTGTGGATTCTTTGGATACCTACTGTAACTGTTGTATTATTATCCTATTATTACAATTAATATTACAATCAGTCTACAAATGAATATACAGGAATATCTGTCTGTATCTATATTATATATATATAGACTCATAAAATTTCTCCAGTACTTGCACAGCTGAAGTCCAGCACTATATATTTTTTATTTTTTTATTTTATTTTATTTTTAACTGGAGTTGTCCTTTGTTTAGATTTGTCTTTGGTTGTTGTTTTTGTTGTTTTCTGTTTTGTTGTTTTCTGCTTTCTGTTAACTAATCGTATATACTTAATTTAGTTCACAAGCTTGTATACTTATTTAAGTTGGGGGTAGGTACATATAAGTTTTTACTTCTTCCTACCCCTTTTCGAGCATGACCAATATTATTTTGATGTATATTGCACTGATGTTTGATTACTTATTCTATTTTTTTAATATATGTATATATATATATACACATATATATATATACACACATATGTTTTTCTTTAAGTTTTCTTTCATATGTTTTGGGTTTTCTATCCCTTTTATTTTCTTATCACTTTTCATGTTCGAAATAAATCAATCAATCAAATCAAATCAAATCAACTAATACACTGTTATATCTGGAATGGTAGTCCATACCTCTTTAACACACTCTTTGGCACAAACACTTATGTAAACAAGGATACACATGTATTCTCAATGGTGAACGTAAAAGGCTTGGAAGAAATGCGGGAGTGTCTCTCACTGTTGCAGACAGAGGGGGCAATAAAGAAAAGCATTCTATATTTAGACTGGTTGATTCGCTTTTACTCTGTTTTTCTCACCGTTGTACATTGTTGTCCCTTGTCACTGTTCTCAGGTTACAGCAACACAAATTCTTCCACAAAGACCGAAAATAACATCGCTGCAGGAGGCAGCTGTCATAGTGAAGGCAAGCGAAAAAAAGAAAGTGATACATAGAAAGTGATGTAAAATGAAATGGATTTGTCCACTATAGACTGGATGGAATGATCTCTTTTCCCTCATCAATAAAGCCCTGTTTCCATCCAACACTGCTGTGTGCTGTCTTGTGCTCTGACTGGACTCAGAATTGAATGGCAGGCATAAAAAGTGGTTTGATTGTTATTGGCAGGGGGGTTCACCATAAAAAAAAAATCACCAAGCAGAGGGCCAAACAGCTGCCATTTCATTCCATCCAAACTATATGTTTTGTCTGTTTTGCTAGCTGCACTCAGACCAGAGTTACTACACCTAGTCAGAATTTATTCAGCAGCTTGATTAGTTTAATGGAGACCAGTCAATTTTACGATTTTTACGCAAGCACACAAGGCTTTTTTGGTGGCGGGCTGAAAATGAATCGACAGTGTTTCCGGGAACCAGCGCTCGAATACGTGCTGTGATAAAAATGCTGTGCGCAGTCTTAGAACACTGCGTGCAATTTAAGAAATGTGCCGTCTGTCACAAAGTGGGGCAGCTCGTTCTCCCAGCACAGAGGCACGTTTTCATCCCGCATATGATTGGTGTCTTGCCAGGTGGCAGTAATGTGTCCATTCTCCTGTGTTTCCTTCCAAGGGTCAGGAGTGGCAGCTGATTAACACACAGGATGTGACCTTTAATCTGCCAGCACCTCTTCACAGCATCAATCTCCCCGTGCCAGCATTCAGCTCTGATAATGGAACCTTAATTAATGATGCTCTTTTGAGGCGTGGCCGGCTAACACTGAGAGCCGACTAATGCTGACAGTCAGCTAACACTGAGAGCCAGCTAATGTTTAGAGCCGGCTAACGCTGATAGCCGGCTAACGCTGAGGGCCAGCTAACACTGAGAGCCAGCTAACACTAAGAGCTGACTAACACTGAGGGCAGGCTAACGCTAAGGGCCAGCTAACGCTGAGAGCCGGATAACGCTTTGCACATGTTGATGCCTCCAATAATTTAACGTGCGGACAGAAAAAAAATGACATGTTGTTTCCCTTTCTGCTCAACTGTGGTTGTTCAAGCAGAAACCTGTTTTTTTTTTCTTCTGGGTTTCTCCGCTTTTTTTTGGTCAGGGCTCGAGACAATATTTGCATTATCTCAGCGGCGGAGCGACGAAGGCAAGGCAAAAATGTCAAAGCCATTCTCTCTCCCCGGCTCCTTTCATTTCGCCACGATAAGCTGCTGCAAGACATTTGCAAACACACACGCATGATCCACCCAAAGGATTCTCTCAGTCCCAGTTTATACATATTTAATCAAATATTTACATTTCCCCGTGCAGTATTCCCCCCGTCGGTGTTAGCGGGAGAAGACGGCGTTGACATCTGAGCTTAGCTTTGGTTTTCATGCACAGTGGATGAGTCAGACTGACAGGGAAGGAAAGGAAACTCCGGGGTGCGGTGATAGGCTTTCCGTATTTCTGTTCTATAGGGAACAGTGTGTGTGTGTGTGTGTGTGTGTGTGTGTGTGTGTGTGTGTGTGTGTGAGAGAGAGAGAGAAGTGCGGTTGGAGGAGGGGAGGCAGTGGCAGAGGACCAGACGTTGCCGCTCCCGCACCCCACTCTTGCTTCACGTTTTGTTTTGTTTTTTTGTTTTTTTGTTGTTGTTTTTTTAAGCGTCTACAGTTTTCATCATCTGTGTCTGTTTTCTGTGAATTTATACCCAGTTTTCTAAATTCATGAATTCATTCACAATAGTACAGCAGTATAATGATATCATTTTAAAAAATTGTAAAATCATTTCTGCCTGGAAAAGCGCACAAACATGAAAAATACACATAAATATCTTTGTCATTCCAAGTATGGCTCTTTCACATACACTTGTATTTGTACAGCAAATGCGCACATGTGTGCTCAGTGTGTTCATATATAGTACACATGTCCTACGTGTTGGTGTTGAAGGGACTGTCGAAGCCGGTTTTCTGATGTTGTGTTGAGTGTTAAATTAAGTTAGTGTTAAGTTGTGGGCTCTAAAAATTTACACAATCTATCGCACTGAGGAATCCTGCACCATAGTAATAAAAATCATGTTGCCACCTAAACATTTTCACTCTCCTTCCTTATCATTTCATCTTTTGCCCTATTTGTGAAAACACTGCTGTTGGACTAAACAATATCTTCACTCGCGGTCTGAATTTTCGTCAAAAATCTTTCTTCAGAAGTTTGTAACATTTTTCAGCGCAACTGTGACGAACCAAACACGGACAAGTATTGTACGTATTGTAAGAGCATTTTTGTCATCTGATGTCATCAATTAAAAGAAAAAACAGCACTTGAAACATAAATGAAGCAGATAGTACTGTTTGTTTCATTCTATTATTCAGTATTTTTTACATGTCAATGAATCATATTGTTTATTCCACTATTCGCACGCTTGAGAGGAAAAAAACTCAACTGTTGTTGTGCACAACAATAATACGGCAATATTAAATGCTTGACATTAAAACCTTGAGGAAAGAAAAAGATCTGTCCCATTTGATGAGAAACACTCGGTTCATATAACCACAAGCCTGCAACCACAAGACAACAAATATAAATACACATATAACGTACAATAAGCAACAAATGCATTTGTTGTTTATTATCTTGATATAGATGTTTGTTTGAAAAAAAAAAACCCACACATAAAGCCTTAATGCAGATGTCTGAAACCGACAGCTGACATCAAGCAACTGATTAATGCTGACTTATAAACTGGAAACGTAATGAACTGGAAACATAAACCTCATTGTGGTCTTCGGCCTATTTGCCTCAGCACCACGAAGCACCTGAACCAGCGGCCACACAGACAGACGCAGCATAGACCATAACCATAATAGAGAGCATATAAGTCACCTCAAAGTCCCCCCCCCTGCTATTCTCCTTTGCCCTTTACCTTCCTTCTTCTCCCTCTTCTTCTCCCGCTTTCCCCACCCCCTCCCTTCCTCCCTCCCATTTAAAGCAAGGGGAAGAGGCCCCCGGCCAGATACTGGATCCTGTTGCCTCATGACATAGCACTACTTGTGCGTATGTTTGTCTCTGCGTGCCTGTGATTTATGTGTCTTGTTCAAATCCAGTGGGAGTTGGGAGTACGTCTGCTCCGCCCCTTCTCCTCCCCGAACCCCCCCCCCCAGGCCCTCATTCTCCTCCTCCTCCTCCTCTTCCTCCTGCTCCTCCTCCTCCTCCTCCTCCTCTCCCCACTCGCCCAACAACAAAGCTCTCAAAAAAATGTGTGTGAGAGGTTCTGGGGGAGGTTCCCCCTGAGAGGCAAATAGAATTAAGGAGCCCAAAGCGAGTCACTGAAACTATGCTGCAGCTCCTCAGCTGACTGCGAGCACACGCCCAGGCCGCAGTGTGATCCCCACCCCGCCCTCCTAACCCGCCCCCCGCTATAGAAACCAGCATGTTGTTCTAGCTAATACCTGCACATTTCCACACCAGCAAGCCCCGGATTCTCCGAAAGAAAGACTCGGAGAATGTTAGACTTGCAATAAAATTCCTGCAAGGCATTAGACCTCCGATCACATGTGCTGACCTCAGCAGCACACGCGGACCTAGCTCGCGCACAGGCACGCACGCAACAGCAACAGCAACAGCAACAGCATCGGGTCCTCCGGCGCTAATCTCACACATTTATTCTGGTCAGCGTGCTCGCAGGCAGGAATCCACCAGGGCGCATCTCATGTTGCATATCAACACTTCCATCTGCGCGGCGCGGGGCTTAAGTAGGTTAGAGGCAGGCATGCGCGCTCCATTTTCGTCTCCGTGCCCCGCAGGCAGTAAACAATTCTGTCAAAGAGGCTGCTGCTCGTTATCGACGCGCTCGCGAGCACAGAAGCTGTGGCTAACACGTCGGCTCTCCCTCATAGAAATGCATCCTGTGTCTGCACCTCACGGCAGTCGCGAGCGGTCGTGCACACGTGCAGATTTGCTGTGGAAATCACAAACAGAAGGCCCCCAGAGGGAGGCTCTGCCATTAAATTATATTGTGTTGGACCCAATATATACCTTACACAGGGTCCCACCTACAAATTTAGACTCTCTCGTCAGACTTGTTTACGGCGTTGTGCGTCTTGTATGATTTTATCACCAGCTGCATAGGCGCGAACGCACCTGCAACCCAGTTTCCAAAAATGTGGGCCGATTAAGAAAATGTGAGAGCGCACGCGTCGACAGATAGCAACAGATCTCGCAGCATTCTTCCTGTGGGTGTGGTGTGAAATGAGACGACCAACAGACTGCGCCACATGCTAACAGATTCCACCAACGGCCAAGATTGAATGTCAAAATTCAAAACCCCACGAGGTGAATACATGACTTTTAAAAATAACCTTTCACTGTGTTTCTTCTTAGTTGTGTCTTCAGTCAACTTACTTCCTGTCTGGCTGTCAGTGGCGGGCAGTGCATTTCACTTCTAGGCCTTGAGTGACATCGTAGTGAGTCCTACAGAAACGTACAGTAACGTTGGTGTCTTATATGTAATACATATAAGACACCAACGGGACAATAGCAGAAGAAACTATTAATTGAAATTAAAACTGTAAAGATTATTTGCATTTGTTTTTTTTAGAAAACAGCAAAACAATTGAACAATAATTCACCACGTTATTCACATCATAAATTGCAGTAAAAATTAAAAAATTAAAAAAAAAAAATTGCAGATTATTGGACAGTTTACTTTCTCCTCCTTCAGCCATCGGATCTGCAGGGTTAGTTCAGTCTTTCACATTCTCACGAATGCTCATCTCATCACAGTTCAGCGTAAAGGCGTTGCCATCGCAACTGATTGTGTTCGGTTCACTTGCATTGCACAGGGACCAGCAATGTCGATTCTGAAGGCCTCAGGCAGATTTCCAAGAACCTCACAACGCAAGCTAGGTGGAATATGATTGGATAAAACCTCTTACTGTAATCGACAACAATGGAAGCAGAGGAGCCAAGTGGATAATATGACTTTTATGAATTTCTGAGCATGTTGAGGCCAGCAGAGAAGACCCTGATGAACCTGATGGCCCCCCCACTGCTGGCTACTGTTCATCACAGAATGTCTGTCTCACTACTTTCTTTGGTATTCTCCGCCCACAATATGATTTCTGATCCTCAATTTCAAATGAGGCTGGCCTTGATCATCTTATCAAGTGCAATGTGAAGGGTAAAATCCTTCTTGCCATCATACCCCTGGAGAATCTGAAAAGGTCATTTTTTAAAAAGCATCAGATAATCAGGCCTTTACTGAATTAATGTGTTCTAGATTGAATAACCTGGATGGATTTATGTATACTTCACCTTGCTGAAATATACACGAATCATACACTGTACATAGAGACCATTGACTGTATATAAATATGGACAGAACTTCTGGTTTCAAAAAGGTGGCCAATGTGAGAGTGCCCAAAACTCGCATTCTATCATTTGGCCAGCAGGGACCGCCAAAGATGGTTGCAAAAAAGACTAAAAACGTCCAGCTGTGCTATTGAAGGGGCCACTATATTCTGTATCACTTGAAAGAACAATTCATTTAAAAGAGGCTCTGCCATAGGGCTCAGGCTGCACTCATGCACCAATCATTGACCACCTGTGGTACCACCCACACATCCAAATGGATGGAATCTCAAAACGGTATTCACATACCAGTGGGTGTTGTCATGATGACTCTGTCCGTCTTTATATACAGTCAATTACAGACATCTCCAAAACTGCAGTTCTTTGAATGACCACTAGAGGGTTGCTTTAGGGGCGAGCTGGTCTCCGCACACCCGAATATGAAACCGATCAGAGGCAAACCTGCTAATTGGTGACGCTGTCTGAAGCTAACGACATGACAGCATCACAGCTGTTACACGTTCGTACGACTTATCGATTGAAGTGTTATGAGGTGTTAGGTATTGATCATGGTGTCGTGCACATTAAAGACTGCAGTTGACCCCAGCTGACTCACGCTGCTTGATGACCGGTCGACAGCAGCCTGTCTTCTCCGCCTCTCCGCCTCTTTTATTGGATTAGCAGTGAGTCACAGCACAGCAGGCTCGAGTCTAACGCTGCTTGGTGAGCGATAGAGTTTGTTAAATTAAACAAAAAAAAAAAGAAAAAAAGAATGAATAAATAAATAAATAAATAAAAAATAAAAATACATACCGGTGCAATATTTCAAATATCAAGGCACTGGGAAATTTTCAGTCTGGACTGATCAGGTGACTGATTCGTTTTTCTGTCGTTGAATCATGTCTAAATCATAATGAGAAAAATCCATCATCCCTGAAGTTTAAACCACTTAGATGGGCTGAAACATTTGTGAATGCAGGCATCTAATAATTGTACTTTCAGCTGCAAAAGTGGCGTTGCGGAGGGGGGGGGGGGGGGCGAGGGCTACTGAGGTGGACGTTGTTAAACCACAATAACAACAGAAGCATTTGTGGCTGAAACACACAGTTTCGCAGCTGGTGTGGCGTGCACTGCATGTGCAAAGGTTTTTTTTTTTTTTTTTTTTACTGCAAAGCCTCTTACAGTCAACACACGTACAGGCTGCACACACCCTGCACGGAGGGCTCATACAGCAAAAGTAGGGGGCTGATTTGTATGATCTATATGTTGCACCTGAGGAGTCCAGCCTCCGCCCCCCTCCCTAAACCACACATGTGACAGCGAATCCAATTACCTCCCACTCGCCACCCTCCTCATCCCACACACGTTTCCTATCACGATCACGACATTCCCGGCATTCCGCAAAAGAGAGAGATCCGTCGTGTACCCCGCAACCTCTCGCAGGAGAGAGGCAGAGTGCAAACTGACTCCGCCGCGTGCAGGATTACGCCGCGAACCTGAAAAATGTCTTCGCACTGAGCGGTTGAGAGGGAGCTCGAGATCTGAGCAGAGTCTTTTGACCCGAGGCGATATACTTCATCCGGGAAGAGCTCAGCGACTGTCTTCCAACAAAGGGCGGATGGGGGTGGGGGGGGGTGATAACAAATAAATAAATAAATAGATTTTTGTGTTTAAGCGATTCTGAATAAAAGCAATGCAAGAGAAAATACGTTGACATCCGAGCCATGGATAGGAAAAGATATGACTGTGTTGCATCCACCAATCATCCCGCAAATCATTCTGGCTCGACATTTGTGTGCATAGCCTGGAAGAACCAGTGACCAGTGACTGGCAACAGACATTTTCCCTCGAGCGTCTCTGATGCATTGGGTTTTCAAATAAAACAAACAGCACCTAGATATTAATTACGTAGACTGGAACGTGTGTTTGTTTTCCGTTGAAAGATGATATTGCTTGACGATAAAACTGCTCTGGTGTGTCGCAGGTAAGAATGGCCCTGACTGACTTGCATCAGTAGGTTTTTAAAAGAAACAGTTGAACAAACAGAAACCCTTCTCTTTTTTTTTTCTAAAGACAATGTATGCAGTCAGGCTGAAATAATTCTTTTTTTTCTTTTCTTTTCTTTTTTTTTTCTTTTTTTTACCAGCTTTTGTTCTTACTTACTTACTCATACTGCACTATTGTCTAGACTAGCATTGTAGTGCTATACACACCCACAGATGCACTTTTTAATTTTTAATGTTGCTCATCAATGTAGAGAATTATTTTTGCTTCTGAGATCCTTCGAAGAAGGAGGCCTTTGTACATAAATGTGTATAAATCGCAATATATTAAATTGTTCTCACTTGAGCAATACATGGGTAATGGGTAATGTTCTGTTTTTTTGATTACTTTATTTCGATTTTTAACCTTAATCATTCTTGAAAATACATGTTAAATGAGGGGACAGATATTTTTAGTCCGCTTTCTTCGTCAAAGTACAACGTATGGTGAAGTTTAGGGTGAAAAAATGTGAAAAAACTGACAGAAGAAATGTGTCGCTGAACACCAAAGATAACGACACACGTAGGACCTGTTTACCTCTCTGTATCAGCCCACAGCTACAATAATACGACATGGAGAATGACAGCAATTCAAGCAAGAGAATAAATAGTTAAGATACGGTAATAAACTGGTAATAAAAAAAAAAGAAAAAAGTTGAGATGTATGGAAAATGCATGTATGTGTGTATGTATGTATGTATATAAGCATCATATGCAGCTTTTCAATTTTATAACAAGGTGAGTAATAGTCACAAACCCAACCGATTCCATAACAAGCCTAGAAGCCATGCGTGGCATGTTCATAGTGACCTACCTTTAAAGGGATGGCTCAACACTTTGGCATATTGCAGTTTCACAGTATTACAGTCGAGTAGGCACACTCCCTTTAATTGTCAGCGCCTGTTGTTTTGAGATCCTGGGGGCAGATACACGAGCTGCTCAGCTATCAAATACACAATCTAATAACTCCAAAACAGTGTGGACTAGTTTTGACCCGCACATTCACCACACTATGAAATAATAATGCGTAATTACGAAACATTACCACACATGAAGGAAATACTGAAAACTGCTCTCTTGCGTAAACCACTGGGCGGATTGACACAGTTACTGACTTGGTTTTTGGCACAAAATACATTACGTTTTTAATAAATAAGGACGTGATTAGTAAATAAATCATTGACGCTGTTCACCACAAGGTCCGACCTCATCAGAAGTTGGCTTGGTTGAAATGCAACTACAACTATCCTTCACCCCACAAGTGCACGCCACACGCGAGCTTAAATAACTACAACACACCCCAAGATGTTCGCAGGCCATCCTGCTGGAGGCACATTCCTGGTGGCGCAACGTACATTATGAAATGGGGAGAGGAGGAGGAGTGGCGGTGGTGGCGGTGGTGGCGGTGGCAGTGTACACAGATCCATCGGGTGAGGGGGCGGATCGAGACAAGATCAATGGGAGTGACGGGGAGTGCAGGAGGCAGCAGGAGATTCAAAGCATGGCCAATAAATAACAGCCTAGTGAGACAGCAACTGCCTCCTCCTCCTCCTCCTCCTCCTCCTCCTCCTCCTCCTCCTCACTTGCTACTGCCCAATTTCTCCCCAGACCTCCCACCCCTCACCCCCAACATCCGAACAGAATGGGCCCCCTTGATTACTGGCCTCGGGGTGGGGGAGTAAAGGGGGGGCGGGGGGGCGGCTGCACAATACTACTCTCATATGGGGCCCTCACTCACCTCTTGCCTCCATTTGTTGGGACATTCATCTTTCAGCATGTGTGCACATTTGTTTAGGGGGCGGGGGCCTGCTGGAGCAATGGCACCAGGTGGGGGTGAGCGCGTGTTTAATTTTCTGTAAAGGATTAATAAAGTGCACATCTAATCTAATAGATAGATAGATAAATAGATAGATCGATAGATAGATAGCTAAGCTAGAGCTCCTCCACACACTGTGCCCAGTGTCCTGATGATCGTTGACATATTCAGTCGTTCCAGATCGACTGATGAGGCGCCTCCTGGGGTTCCAACAGTGCAGCTGGAGTTGTACACCTGACAATCAACCAGTGGGGGGCTGGAACTGGCGATGTACACCGGCTTCAGCCGCCACTGCTAAAGCAAAGAAGCTAATGCCATTGGGATCGTTGAAATTCTCGAGATGTTGGAGTTTCAGCCATGCTGTTCCCACCGACTGTAGCCGGTTGGCTGTGAAATAAGTGAAACTGTATCATCATTGTTAAACACATGACTCCTTTGGTTTATTTGAGCTGTTTGTTTTAGTTTCGAACTGTTAAATGTTCATCATTGCTCTTCTTTTAATAAACCTTTCACTTGACAACTGAAAAGAGAATTGTTATCATCTTTATTCATATACAACCATAGATTACACAGTAACCGTGGTTGTGACTTGATGGCGGTGCTTGTATTCTGGAGAGGTTCATCAGTTGTGTACGACTGAAGCCATTTTTTTTTTTTTACTAAATACTATATGGAACAAGAGAGGCGCAAGAAACAAAACAATACTGAACTCCACACAACCCTGATGTAGAAAGTCTTTGTTAGCTATACAATTTCCATCTAACTGTTGCATTGCATTATTGCAATGGGTCAAATGATTGGTGTTTTTTGCATTCTCTGTTCAATCACCACCTTAGCTCCTCTTTTCTCCTCACGGGTCATCACAGCGAATCATCTGCCTCAGTCTAAACCCTAATAGCTTGGATCTATATGTCATGTTGTTTTCCACGTGGTACGCAAAGCTCTGAGAGAAACCATGATTCATTCACAGCACATTCATACTGGTGGCGTTAAGCTACATCTGCGCCGCACAGCTGCGGCTTCCACCAATGACTGCCAGCTACCATTAACACAAGGCAATGCTGGTGGAGTGCCTCGCCCAAAGACACAAAGACAGTGGGATGGAGAGGGACTCTGTTATTACACAGCTCGCTCTACCTCCTGAGCTCCATGACCTCTTTCACTACATCCATAACTCTCGTCTTTAGTATTCCTCAAGGCCTCCTGCCTGCCAGGAGCCTAGAGAAGGGCAGAGAAAGGAGGTCCAACGAGGCTGATATGAAGTTCTCAGCTAAAAAAAAATGAATCAATCGGTGAGTAAAAATGAAAGATTACATAAGAAAAGACAAGACAGACAACAAGTTCTGAGTGTGGAATAGATTCTGGATGGTGCAATGCACAGGGAGAGGGGATTTTAGGACAAAAAATAAGGATGCTTTATGGTGGAGTCTTCATTCATCAGGCTCGCCCTTTTATCTGTGTTTGAAATTACTGAGTGAAGATTAAGGAGTTGGCAGTGAGGATGTGTGTATTCCAGATTAGAGCGCCTTTGTGTTTGAAGGATAACCGGCAATGAGCGATTCCGCTGAGGGCGGTACGGAAATGATCAGACCGTCTCGTATTGCGTTTGTGAACTTGTGAGTTTGTCAAAAAATAATCCTTTGAATGATGTAGGAAGCGTCTTCGAAAGGAACGTTTGTAGATGAAAGAACAGAACTGCAGTGTATTAATATTAGAGCTAGATGCCAAGAGAATATGTATTATTAATGGCTGTGTAGATGTTTTCAATCATCTGTGGAAGAGCCACAGCAGCGGAGTGAGATATGTCAGTAGTAGTAGTAGCAGTAGTAGTAGTACTAGTAAGTATTGGAACTTTTTTTTTTCCTGTGTTTTTACACAAGTTTTTTTGAATGTTTTCTGTTTCTAAATCAGTGGGGACGACGACCAGATTGTTGAGATGTGTTGAATATGTGACGGGGGGAGATGAAAATACTACTTGGTAACTTCAAACCACAAAAAGGAACCCTTATTGTCATCTCAAGGATAGTTGTTGGATTTTATTATATCCTGTGATAAAGATGAACCTACATTTGAAAAGGAATGATCAAATTCACATGGCATTACTGAAGGATCATTATGTATTGTATGTTAATGACAAGTCTTTTAGGCTGTCATGAGTGCTTATCCGATCCCAGTTGAGTGTAAGGCATACAGTAAGTACAGAATGTGAGTACTTTTAGCACCTCTGGAAAACAGGTTATCATGAAAAACTTTATTGATCATATCTATGGGGGGAAAAGTAACACTTCTGATTATGTTTAGGCCAGCAGAGAAGGCCCTGCTGGCCCTGACGGAACCTGACTGGGACCAAAATGTGACATTAGCACAGTGCAAATCACTGATTGGGTAAGAGATTGATGAAGGACGAGTGTGAGTCCTTCATGGAAACCAAAACCGCCATTTTTAAATGTCCCGCGTGTAGATTTTTTACATTTTCATGCGTTGAAATCAAACTGGCGACTTGTCCAAGGTGTCACCCTGCCTTCACCCTATGACAGCTGGGATAGACCCCAGCTGACCCCTGCAACCCTGAGCTCAGGAAGAAGCGGGCATTGAAAATGGACGGATGGAGGTGTGGATCGGCGTACTGAAAAAAACAAAAAGCCTTATGAAACTGCGCCATGGACGAACAGATAGCTACAGAGGAGCTGCCGAGCCGAGGTGGCCCTAGCAGAGTGTAGCGCTGGCGGAAATGCGCCCCGAGATAGTCTCTATGTGCTTCACAGCCACTCACTAATGCGACTGTCACACCACAACAAGATGCTCAGGAGCAGCCGAGCGTAGGAGGAGACACGGAGGAGAGACGGAGGAGAGCGAGGAGAGACGGAGGAGAGGGAGCAGACGTAAAAATTAGCTGAGGTACGTTCCCAAAGTGCGGGACGACACTTCCCATCGCCGCTCGTGGGAGAAGTGGAGCGTGTCGGCTCCTGGACCATCTCGCCGGGTTTTATTTTCGTGCGGAGCAATTTACAACCGGCACGTACACCCCAGCACCACCCCCGCCCCCCACCGAGCCTCGACCGCCGCCGCCATCATCCTGCGATTCAGAGAAATCAGCCGGCGGAGCTGTGAGTCATCACCGGGAGCAATCAGCCTGTTGTGTGTTTGGAGTCCGAGGCTGCTGGGAGGCTCACGCAGCACCGGGGAACACGAGCAAACACAATCAAACGACCTCGTCTTTCAGAGAGGCCGAGACTCTCACTGTCAGATGGATCACCTCGTTGTGAGATTCCTGAAATAATATATTTTTTTTTACTTTTTTGGAGAACATCCCCTTTTCATTGAATAGAAAAGAAAGTATGATCAAGAGGTCCAGACATCATGACCGGTTCTCTCTGTTATCCACACAGCCTTGAAAGTGTCTGTATGCATAAACTGTTTATTGTTGTTGTTTTTATTTCGCTCAAAGGTTAAGTGTGTAATATTTGGAGGTTCTGAGAGGAAACAGCGACATCAAGTGGTTACATTTCAGAATGCAGCGCTCGTTCGCTCGCCCTCCCTCACCTGAGCTGGCCGGCGAACTACGGTGGCCTGTGCACACAAACCTGGATACCTCGTCCACCTTGTTCTTAGTTGGTTTAATTGAGAATGTAAGAGTACACGGTAAATATGAAACATGTTGTCAGGCAGCTGGATTGTCCACACCAGGCTTCCATAGAAATATGGTGATGCATGATGGCAGCTAACTGAGAGCAAGGCCCTTGATCTATGTATACTATTAGATATATGAGAACCGTTTTATGAACAGGAAAACCAAATGACTTTTATTGTACTGTGAGTATACACCTTTATGAATGTATTTATGGGCAATATATTTAGCTTGTACCAAGATAAAAATCATAAATCAGCCCCAAATATTACACGCTGGACCTTTAAAAGTAGAGAGCCGACGTTTCGATATTTAGCCTTCACCCACTGAAAAGCTCAAGGTTTTGTCTCAGACGCACATCACTACTTCTGCATGATGACTGCACGGTAGATCCGACACCAAACATTGTTGACGCGAGGTCTGCGGATTATTTACACAAAGGTCATTTCTAAGATGATGGGCTGTTGGAGGTGGTCTGCCTGTATGCTGTGTGTATGCAATGTACGTCCATTGTGAGTGGGTCTGGCTCCATTGAGGGGAAAGAGCGGAACCTCAAGTGCCTTTGCCTTTGTAATGCGTACGTCAGTGGAAAATATGTTAATTGAAGTGGGTATTTCCTTTCTTTCTTTTTCAATTTCAATAATTGAACTTTTGAGGTGCGGAGACGCTGATCAGACCACGAGGCTCTGCTGCAGCGTCTGCTCCGTGAGCCATTGTTCCAGCAGCCCCGGTGATTTGCAATAAAGGGGTCGCAGCGGGTTGCCATGGGAACCTTTCAGTATGGATCGCCTGTTTCTTTTCCCCAACAGCGGCGGTGATGATCGGCATCATTAGCATCGAGCCCCTGGGCTGAGTGATTAGCGGGCCGCGGCCTGGGCCTGCGGAGATGTGAGGGAGGGATGGTTGCGAGGATTCTGCCCCATCGCCAGGATTGGGCTCTTTTGTACTGGTGGATGTTGCCGTTTCACGGCTGTTGGAGAGGGGAAAGGCAGCGAGGCGGCAGCCTGTGACTCACTGACTCGCTCCCTGGCTCGCTCACGCGTGGACGCTGACCTCCCCGCCCTCCCCAAAGTGCACGTTTAGCGCAGATGAAGACACCCGAACACCGCTTTCCCTCCAAAGAGGAAGAGAAATTAAAAAAAAAAAAAAAAAAAAAACGCAGCGTGAGTTTCCACTCGTGCAAAACGGTGCAGATACCCACCTCCATCTGCTGCGAGCTGGCATCTGAATGAAGGCGAGTGGGGGGCGGGGAGGGAGGTAGCACGCATTTGTTTCCTCTCTGCTCTGCAGCTCCTTCCATCACAGGCACGCACTCACAGAAGAGAGGCGTGAAAGCTCTCCTCTCCCCCCCACTGCCAGCTGTTCCTCCGCACGGCTCTGGGGACGGTTTTAGAAAACCCGAAGAGAAGAAAAACCTTGAACCTCCGACTGCCACTCACACTCAGGCAGTGGCGGAGCCAGAAATGTTTCCTTAGTTGGGGGAGGGGGGGCACAGGGTGAGATCATGAGATCAAAAAAATTGACATCATTTAAAATCTTTATTATCGTGAAAACTACTAAGTCTAGTTCAATGAAATTGAACAGTTTAGGTTTTGAACATCGTAAGTTCATTGTGGGACCGATTCCATCAGTGTTCAACACTCTATGTGCACCGCCTGTGTCACAACTGGGTGACTGTGTGCAGACATTTATTATATTTAAGACACAAAATGACTTCTCTTTGGGAGTAAACGGCGTGACTCAAACCTGAAAACAGAACAAAAATAAAACATTACATTTTGATCAAGAATAGACAAAATTATTGGCCTGCAAAATGATGCCAACATTTTTGGGACACCGTATAATTATGAAACGTTTTCGGTGTGACCTTATAACAGTCGGCCTATGACTTGGAGGACAAATCTCCTCCAGTGTTGATATTAATAATAAACCGATATCAGCTTGTTCCTATAGTCCTATAGTGTGAGGGTTAGTGAGACATTAAATTCACTCTTTGAGCGTCTTGAACAAATTCCAGGCTAGTCATCAATTATATATTATACATATGAGACAAATATGTATGTATGTATGTATGTATGTATGTACACACACGTATATATTACATATTTAAAAAAAAATACTGTCCATCAATCAACAAAGATATGATTTGAGATGTTGGTGTGTGGAAGTGTAAGGCCTTTTGTCGTAGCTCCGCCCCTGCGCAGCCAGCGCTCAGCTGGAAAGACGTGCAGGTCAGAGGATGCAGCTCTGCCCGCCTGCTTTTATCTTTTAGTGGAGAACGTCGAGCAGCCGCATGAGTGCCAGTGCAGAGGAGACACACGGACACACACACACGGACACAGCAACACGGGAAATTGCGACGAGCTGGAAAGTCTGGCGGGTGATGCGCTTTTTCATGAATACCAAGATCACAGCGCCCCTCCGTGGACGAATACGAACCTGCATGTGGTTTACACACTTCATGCTTTTGGTAAATCAATTTTTTTTTATTGATTTTTCTTTTCTAGATGCAGCGTGTCTGTAATGTGATGTGACTTTTAAATTGCATCTAAATAAAAATAGAATGTTGTTGAAAGGTTTTCTCCCCATCCATAATTTCAGTATTTCCTAAAAACAATACACACAACACAGTCAGATGTCTTTTTGTCTACGTATTAATATATAAAAAAAAAACAGAGGTACTAGAGTAGAAAATGTTTCTAATCTGAAAAAAATATTTCAAGACTGTGTACACAGACGATATGTATATATACTTCTATCTCTATTTATATCTAGATCTCTGCATTTCTTGTCATTCTTTTTCACCCCAACTGGTCAAACCGCCAACAAACTAAAAATATTTAATATGAAAGAAGCAAATTTCGTCAAAACAATCAATTTACAGTTTAATCAAAGGAGGTGATATGACACAAAGATTCAAAAATTGTAAGTAT